>NC_090451.1:226535320-226744091 GCF_031143425.1 Pleurodeles waltl
AAGTAGAGAGCCATCCCCTCTCGCAGTCTTTCTCTGATCTCCTTTCCATGCAGTCCCCAGGCATCTAGATGTCCCATTAGCGTGAAGTCCCTCACGGGACCCATCAGTGTGACCTCAACCGGTGAGTGGTCTGAGATTCCTCTTGCGTGAATAACCGTGTCCCTGAACCGATAGGCCTGAGCATTCAATGTGAAGATGTAGTCTAGTCGAGAGAAGCTCCCGTGAGTTGTGGAGAAATATGTGTATTGTCTTGTGTGTGGGCCACCCTCCCTCCATAGATCAGTCAGGCCCATTGCCCTTGCAATCTGGAAAAGCAGCCTCCTGCCTCCTCCCACCTCTGGGCCCCCAGACCTGTCCATCCCTGCATTCCATAGTCAAGTTTAGGTCAGCCCCCCAAAATAAGGATCCCGGGGGCAGTCCAAGAAGCAGGTTCCCTACCTCCAGGAACGCCACCTCCTGCAGGTGAAGGGGGAGATACAAGGAGCACATATTGAGTGTGGTTCCCTCCCAAGTTCCCGATAGCGCTACATACCGTCCATTACTATCGTGCCATACCCAATGTGTGATGAGGGCTACTGATTTCTTAACTAATATGCCCACGCTCCTGAAGTCAGTGGTATACTGAGTGTGCCCTGAGTGTGTGGCTTAATCTATCAAGTGCCTTAGAGATGTTACTCCTGCGCTTGATCCTGCTACCCAGGCCATTAATGTTCCAGGACCATATGGTCAAGTTTTGTAAAGGGCTTCCCATATAACAGTGTCAAGTCGATATTGGTGCCTGATGTGGGTTCCCCACGGCCTTCTCTCCCTCTCCCTGACATGGGTTCTGAACCCTCCCAACAGTGCTGTGCTTACCCAAATTTCCCACCAACTAGACTCAAAAAACATAACTGCGCCCCAACTTCCCCCTCCCAGCAACCCTGCTTCGTGGGACCAATAGTGTCCACCACCCCAACTTGCAGAGCGCCTGTCGCCTTAAATATAACATGTCTCAATGGGGATGTGTCACCGCCTGCATGGTATCACTTAGCAAATTTTATCTGGGTGAATGTCCAGTGTTTCCCCCCTTTACTTCAGCTAACTGTTGTGCCTCTGGTCACTATTTAGCAAGCAGATCCCTGGGTGTCTCCTCCGGCTTTCCCCTTCACAGGGGACTTCGTTCCCCACAGGAGCTCCATACCTCTGGAGCAGTTACCCAGAGTCCTTCAGTCCCCTATCTGCGAGAGGCGTCTTCCGCTCCTCCCTCCCGGTCTGGGTTGTGCAGCTCCATCTGCGCCATTGAGTCGGGGCTTCCCATTATCCCCCTGTCTTTTTCCTGATGATCTCATCCCTCTTCTGGGGACCCAAAGTGTCAGGTCTTGCCGTCCGCCACCACTTGCACTCTGGCCGGAAACAGCATCATGTACTTCAGTTCCTTGGCCCTCAGCACTTTTTAAACTTCCTCAAAGTTCTTCAGTTGGCGCTGCACATGGAGGGTGAAGTCAGGGAAGAAGCAAATGACGACATTGTCCTGTTTAAAGTCCCCCAACGATCTGGCAGCCTGCAGGACGGCATCTCGGTCCCTGTAGTTCAGGATCCAGGCCACTATGGTGTGCGGCCGGGCCCCAGGTTTCGGTGGAGGGCCTGGCACCCTGTGTGCCCTCTCCACCGAGAAGAAGTTGGATACTTGTTTCGGTTTAAGTTTGTTCATGACCAGGTTCTCCACAAATAAGTCTGAACTTTGGCATTTCATGCCCTCCGGTACACCCACCACTCTCAGATGATTCCTCCTAGACCTTCCTTCCTCGTTCTTTAACTTGGCTTCCATTACTGAGCTCTTCCTGGTGAGCAACCAGACCGGCTCTTCCAAATGTTTTGTGGTTGCAATCAAGCCCTCTATGTGCGTTTCTGCCATGATCACTTTCTCTGAAATCTTTCCCATGTCTGCCCTTAGGAGGTTGACGTCAGTTTGGACTGCATCTAATTTCGGTTCCAGGATGGAAAATAGAGCCTCGGATGTCCTGTGTGGCTGCCATGATTGTGCTCAGTGAGGGCTCCCCTCAGGGCTCGAGACCCTGCCCTGGATTCCTCCCCCCACTCCCTGGATTAAGCCCTCCGCCTCCCCCATGTTCACTGTGTATCTGTCCAGATTATTCACTTGCATGGATTTAGGAGTGCAGCTCTTCACCATAATCCCATCCATCTGCTTTTAACCTCTTACGACCGTCTGTTTTGGTTGCGCTGCCACTAGTCGGCCTCTCCGCCAGTCGCCACAGGGGGCAACCTTTGCCAGCTTACTGGTGTCGTTCCCCTCGCTGTCCTGCCAGGCACCACGTGGACCGCCTCCACACTCCCAGTGGATGGGTTTCTCCTGGCTTCAGGGAAGCCTCCCCTAGGCCCCTTGGCCAGGGCCTGCAAACTTCACGCTCCACTCCAGTCCCCGGGGCCTCAGCTCCTCTTGGCTCTTCCCTGTGGGCCGTTCAGTGGGGTCTTCATCCCGGTTGCCCCAGCCCAGACCGCTGCCTTCACCGCTCCCCTCGGGTCCCCTTCCTTCTCTCTCTGGAGACCCATGTGGTGGGCGCACCCCAAGCTGCAGGACGGGATGACCCTCACCTTGTCACTGTTGTGCTTTGGCGGTCTGCCTTGCTTTCTTTGGACTGCCGCCTGTCTCGCGCCCTCTCCGCCTCTCCTCTCGGCAGCTCCATGTCCCAACTCCGAGCTGCTCCAGTCACCTCTGTGCCTGCCCTCTGCTGGCTAGGTGTAGTTTCGCTCTCCTGTTTGTGGGATTGCTGGGAAAAGGTGGGGGAATCCGTTCCTTGCCAGTTCCCCCGCTGCCTCTCCTCTTGGCTCCACCCTCCTCCATTTCAACCGCGGCGCTTCACTCCATCTGCTATTTTCAATTAGGCCGCGCTAGCCGGTCGGAGCAGCCTATGCCTCCGCCAGTGCACTGGCGTTGAGGCTGGCGGCTCTGTGTTGCTCCCCTGGGCCAGGGGCACATGGCTCATGCTGTTCCCTGTCGTTTACAGGATTTTTCTGGATTTTTGGGGGTTATTCACCCCGGCGGCGTGGGAGCTCTCCTAACTTGCAGCCATCTTTGCTGGCGGCAAGCTCCACCCCAAGAGGCTCATTACTTGTTTACTCTTTTCACACTCATGCTTTGAAATCTGAGCTATGGTGGCCTCTAGCTGTTGGAGGAGAGCTGGTGCTTCCACCTCTTTGGCTGAAGTTTGAGTTCTTTCAAACAAGTAGGATGTGCTACTAAACAAATGTTGTTTAGGCTCATGTCCATTTTACTACTGTTTAATGTAATGTAAGCATACCAGGGATTCCCATACTGATGACGAGAAGTGATTCCAGCATGTTGATTTCTGATGGATACAACTACCTGTGGATTCCTCACCTAATGAATTCTTCCAGTGTGCCAGCATTCGACAGAAATTTTCTTCCCAGCTCTGCACGACGATGAGGATGTCACAATTGCCCGACTCCCACGTGACGCTGTCTGACGTCACTGAGGCAATAAGAGGTCCTCGCCGGCGTGCTGACATCAGTATCCTTTTTTCCGTGCCTTGGAGTAACCTTTTTTTTCTCCTGGCTCTTGGGGAGCTACTGTTTCTCAGAAGAGATACTTTCTTGTTCAAATGTCTCCACCTCGGAAGTCTGGCTTCAAGCCTTGTTGGGAATGCGGCGGCCGTATGTCGGTGACGGACCCGCATAATGACTGTTTATGGTGCTTGAGCTCAGAGCACGACGTGGAAGAATGTGGTTCCTGTCAACAAGTGAACCCAAAGGCGTTGAAAGAGCGTGAAGCCAAGCTGTTTTTGGCCAAATAGAAGAAGAAGGAAAAGCACCGACATCGGAGGTCTTCTTCGAAATCTTCACATAAGAAACGGCGTCATCATGACTCTCGGCGTCTGCATGATTCCTGACGTCGTTCGAGGAAAGATCGATCTCGTTCGAGGTCTCCATCTGCTCGGTGTCATAACGACGTGGGAGGTCAGCCCGACAGTGACGCACAGCCTCAAAGTCCTTAGGCTTCTCCGGCGCCGGCAGTTTTTGAGGTGGATGAGCCTCGCCAGAGTCCTGCCTTCTCACCTGCACAATCAGAGGTGCTGGGTCAAGTGCCGACATCGCAGTCAGCGCCGACGCCGCATGGGTATCCTGCTTTCCCAGCTCTGGGTGCGGATCCGGCAGCCTTCTTAAAGGCAATGTACAGCATCTTCATTTCCATGGCTCCTGACGATGCACCGGCTGGTCCCTCAGGTCCCTTGGCTTTTGGTCTGGGCGTTCCGGCTCCATACAAGCCAACGCCTTTTATGCCCTTCTGCCCAGAAGAAGGGGCCGGTCCGGCGCCGGTGCCTTTGACGTCGCCGAGGAGACCTTCGACGCTGGTGGTTTCAGCTGATCCGGCGCCGACAAAGAGGGCTCGACTTCCCATGGCGCCAATGGATCCGGCGTCGGAAGAATCTGAAGATCAGCATCAACGAGGTCATCGGCGTTGGCTAATTCTTTATCGACGCCGAGGATTGAGGCCAGGTTGTGTTCGTGGAGGAAGGCCCTCAGACTGTTGGAAGAGCAGGAGCATCAGAGACAACTCCTAGAGGAAGGCGAAATCGCAGAGCCCCTGGGGGACTTTCAGGGTTTGGACTCTGCCAGCGGTCTCAATACTTCCCCAGAGTGGGACTTAGCTTCTCCAGGCGAGTTCACTGAGGAGGCAGCTTCATTCCATTCAGTGGTGGGGAAGGCAGCGGACTTTTTAGATCACCCCTTACCTGCAGCTGAGGTGAAGACCAATATCCTCACAGAGGTGTTACATCCGGGTTCGGCTGCTGCACAGCTGCTCCTGCCTTTTAATGAAGCTCCCACTGAACCAATTATTGAGGTGTGGAAGAAACCAGTGTCTTCAACTGTGGTTAGCAGATCAGTGGCGAGGAATACAGAGTGGCCCCTGGGGACCCGGGCTTCCTCTCTAAGCATCCGACTCCGGAGAGTCCGGTGGTTCAAGCATCCTGCTCCTCACGCTCAGCTCCTGGTTTGTTCCCTAGGGCTCCATCAGACAGGGAGTCGAAAAGGATGGAACAGTCAGCCAAGAAGATCTTTTCATCTTGCATTATGGCCCTGAAGTCGGCTAATGCCACTTGTGAGTTAGGGAGCTATATCTATGCCTTGATGGATGTGGCTAAGGCTGAGATGCCAGATTTGCCCCAGGACATGCAGGGTCTTTTGGCTGATGCACAAGCGGCAGCGACTCAGGTCATACAGTCAGGGTTAGATACTGCAGATTCAGTGGCCAGGGCCATGGGGATATCCATTGCAACCAGGAGACATGCTTGGCTGAGGTCGTCTGGTTTTTCATCTGATCTGCAAACAACTCTTTTAGACTTGCCATTTGATGGAGATAAGCTATTTGGTTTGAAAGCTGACTCTGCCTTAGAGCGCTTCAAAGAGAGCAGGGCTATGGCTAAGTCCCTAGGTTTGCAGGCTTCAACTACGACCCCGTTCAGGTCATTTATAAGGTTCAGGGGGTTTGGATGAGGAGATTCCTTTCGGGGGAGACTCCAGCCTGCAGGGCAGCAACCATCTACGCTTCCCTATAGGTCATTTAGAGGGAGGGGTAGAGTTCGAACCAGAGAAGCCATCCAGCAGCAACCTGCCTCTTCCTCCGGGGTGGTGCAACAGGGAAAGCAGCCTTAGTCCTCCGTCCATTCCTTCCCATACTTCTCCTGTAGGGGGAAGGTTGTTTCATTTTCTCTGCATGTGGAAGCTGATCACATCGGATTCCTGGATCATCAATATTGTGGAGAAAGGTTATGCACTTCCCTTTCGGGAGTTTCCTCCTGCCATCCCTCCCCGTCCCTCCTTTTGCACGGAAGACCATCTCCTGTTATTGCAACAGGAAGTTCAGACCCTATTATCAAAAGGTGCAGTGGAGTTGGTTCCAAAGCAGGAAAGGGGTCAGGGTGGTTATTTGAGATATTCTCTGATCCCCAAGAAGGATGGTTGGTTGAGGCCTATCCTGGACCTGAGGGTTTTGAACTGGTTCCTCAAACAGGAGAAGTTAAAAATGCTGACCCTTGGGCAGGTGCTTTTGGCGTTGAACAAAGAAGATTGGGTGGTGTCTGTCGACTTGCAGGATGCTTACTTTCACATCCCGTACTGGAAGTATCTCCGGTTTGTGGTGGGGTTGCAACTTTATCAGTTTGCGGCCCTTCCTTTTGGTCATACTTCCACGCCTCGAATCTTCACGAAGATGATGGCCGTGGTTGCAGCGCATCTCAGGAGAAAGGGGATAGCGGTATTCCCTTACCTGGCAGATTGGTTGATCAAAGCCAAGTCTCCAGAGCTTGTGTTGCGTCACCTGCAGATGACAACCCAGTTGTTGTTCGATCTGGGCTTTTCAGTAAACGTGCCCAAATCTCACCTGGAGCCCTGTCAACACCTCCTGTTCATAGGGGCTATACTGGACACAACGTTGAATCGGGCCTTTCCTCCGCCTCAGCGGATTCAGGTCATTCAGGCATTGATTCCAATGTTTCAAAGTGGAGTGGTTGTTCCAGTCCTCAAGGTCCCTCGTCTGCTCAGTCTGTTCGCCTCATGCATTCTGTTGGTCACTCATGTACGCTGGCACATGAGGGCTCTTCAGTGGTGCCTCCGAAGGCAGTGGTTTCAACACAAAGGGGATCTGGAGGAGTCAATAGAGATCTCCAGAGACACTGCAGCAGATCTACGATGGTGGGCTGTGGACGGCAATCTTTCCAAAGGAAGGCCGTTTTCACTGCCGCCTCCTGTGACCACGGTGATAACCTTCCCTCCCTTCGCGGTCAATCAGTCCAGGTTCTGACAGACAACACTACTGCGATGTGGTACATCAACAAGCAGGGAGGAGTAGGGTCGGACCTTCTGTGCAGGGAAGCTCTACGGCTTTGGTCCTTGGCACAGGGCCACCAGATTTACAGAGTAGCAAACCATCTGGCCGGAGTTCAAAACGTACGTGCGGACAGTCTCAGTCGGTACTTCTCAGCCGCTCGTGAGTGGCATCTCCATCCAGACCTGATTCTTTACATCTTCCGGATGTGGGGATTTCCTCAGGTAGACCTCTTTGCCACTCTGGAGAACGCGCACTGCCCGTCGTTCTGCAGCCTCCAGTATCCGGTGCAAGGGGCGTTGGGGGATGCGTTTCAGATGCCCTAGCATGGCCAATTGCTTTACGCGTTTCCCCCCATACCCTTGATTCCTCGGGTTCTGAGGAAGATTCGCCAAGACCGGGCGCAAGTAACTTTGATAGCTCCGGATTGACCATGAAGAGTGTGGTACTCGGACCTTCTCCAACTTTCACTGTCCCCTCGTCTCCATCTCCCTCACAGGGCAGACCTCCTCTCGAAGTTGCAGGGCAGCTTCTACACTCCCACCTCCAGAGTCTGCACCAGCATGCCTGGAGATTGAACGGGGCAATCTCAGTTCCTTTTCTCTCCCGCCAGAGGTGGTGGACGTTATTTTATCAGCAGGACACACTCCACCAAATCAATCTATGCTGGCAGATGGGCAAAATTTGTAGCTTGGTGTGGAGAGAACCAAATTGATCCCTTACGTGCCCATTTGTCGGACATTTTATTATTTGTGTTGTCCTTGGCGCAGAGGGGTTGTGCAGTTGCGACTGTTAATGGCTATTTGTCGGCGCTGTCGGCCTTTCTGTGCCTTCCTGATCAACCCTCCTGGTTTAAATCCCCTATAGTTGTAATGTTCTTGAAAGGTCTTACTAATAAGTTCCCTCCCTCTCTTTTTATTATGCCTCAATGGGATCTGAATTTAGTACTCACTTTCTTGATGGGTTCTCCGTTTGAGCCTTTACATTTATGCCCCTTAAGGTTTTTAGTGTTAAAAATTGTTTTTCTTGTAGCCATCACATCAGCTAGGCGAGTGAGTAAACTGCAAGCGCTTAGCGTAAAACCCCATTTCACTTCCTTTCATGCGGACAAAGTGGTGCTGAGGACCAGGGCGACTTTCCTTCCGAAGGTTGTTACACCCTTCCATTTAGGGCAGTCCATTACGCTCTCATCCTTTTATCCTCCTCCCCATCAATTGAAAGAGGAGGAGAGACTTCATCGGCTTGACCCTAAAAGATCTTTAAGCTTCTACGTTGACAGAACGAGAGAGTTCCGAGTGGAAGATCAGCTCTTCATCGCCTACGTGGGGAAGAGGAAGGGCAAGGCAGTCCACAAGAGAACACTATCCAGGTGGGTCATTCTTTGCATTAAAATTTGTTATTCTTTGGCAAAGAAGGTTCCTCCTGTTGGAATTAGAGCCCATTCCACTAGGGCTAAGTCGGCCTCTTCGGCTTTGGCTAGAGGTTTTCCTGTGGCTGAGATTTGTAAGGCCGCAACTTGGTCTTCCCTCCATACTTTTGCAAAGCATTATTGCTTGGATTCAGTGGTTAGGAGGGATGGCCATTTTGCACGGTCCGTGCTGCAGGATTTCTTGGTGTGACCATTCAGGCACCCGCCTCCGAGTGCGGTACTGCTTTGGGACTCTAATCATTAGGTGAGGAATCCACAGGTAGTTGTATCCATCAGAAGAATAAGTTACTTACCTTCGGTAACTCCTTTTCTGGTGGGTATATACTTATATATATACACATTTATAAATAGATTTGATATTTTGATGCTTATATTTGATTAAAGTTTTTGTTTTATATTTGACTGATGTATTCATGTCAGGTATGTATGGTTGGTGTTCACTTGTTCGCCTTGAAGGCACGTAACAAATGCTGAAAACTGACATCAGCACGCCGGCGAGGACCTCTTATTGCTTCGATGACGTCAGACGGTGTTGCTTGGCAATTGTGACGTCCTCGTCGACGTGCAGAGCTGGGAAGAAAATTTCCGTCGAATGCTGGCGCATTGGGAGAATTCATTAGGTGAGGAATCCACAGGTACCTAGTGTATCCACCAGAAAAGGCGTTACTGAAGGTAAGTAACTTATTAATTTGAAAGATTCTAGTGTTGGATAACTGGAGTTATAGGTAAGTAGCTAATTTCTTCCTTGACTACTAAAACGAGGTGTCCATTCAGACCCAAGAAGGTAGTTTGCTGGACAGCAGAGGAGGTAGAACATAGCCTAGATTTCTGCTGTTGCCTTGTAGGGGCTTCTGCATCCTTACAAACAATTTCTAGGTTTAAAAAATCCTTCACAGCATTTGCAACCATTAAAACAAATGTACTTTAAAAATGAGTGACAACTCAAGGAGTTCAGACATTCAGACATTTTGGAGGGGAGGAAACCTTAGTGGAAAAAGATGGTTCCCCAGTGCCAGTAATCATTCTTTGCAAATCCTGTAGTACCCTACTATGGAACAAAAGTTTGCATTTTAAAATTTACATCCGGATGTCGCACCCTTAAAAAAGTAAAAAGGCAATGGGGCACAATAGTAAAAACACTTTATTTTTTAAGTTGCATATTAGTAAAGTACATGATAATTTTCAATGATACCTGCAGACTAAGGGCCTGATTTAGATCTCGGTGGACAGGAATACTCCGTCATAAATGTGACGGATATCTTGTCTGCCGTATTATGATCCCATTATATCCAATGGGGATTGTAATACAGGGGATGGGATATCCGTCACGTTTGTGGCAGATTATTCCATCAGCTGAGATCTAAATCAGGCCCTAAATAACTAACTTGGATAACAAATTTAACAAATAATACAGTTTATTTTGGTAAAATAGAGGAAAAGGAATCAAAAGAACCTGAAAGTATTATTGGGAGTTAAGACTCCCATGGATGTAAATGAAAAGATTGGAAAAAATGTCCATGTCAACAACAAAATGCTCAATGAAAGTGTGAAGATCCATTGATACCTCTTTGTCTGTTCCTAACAAGATGGAGAAAAAGGATAAACATGGAACTAAAAGCCAAGATGAATAAAGTTGGATCAAATAGTGTTTAACAAACATATAAACGTATGTAATAAATATCTAATTAATAATATCAACGAGGTCTGGAGGCCTTTCTGGGAAGAAAAATGGGAAGAGAGGGGTTTAAAGTATGTGTCACATTATATGTGAACGATATATATTTCTTATGCTTATTAAGCTATTGTATGCTGAAGGGAAACTATCAATTACTGTGAAGTAGAGTTCAGATTCATTAAGGATCATGATGCATGTGCGCCAAGCATTGTAAATTGCAAATGCCAGCCACTAAACTGTAAGGGCGAATGACAGTATCACTGTGAAAAAAGTACTGTAGTTCTGACAAAAGGTGGTTAGTTCTCCCAGCACGAATTAACTAATACTTACAATATGTTGGTCAGAAGTTGTTCAGGAAGTTGCCCCTATCTCCATATTGGCAACATAATATATGTATTAGGTCCGGAACTTGATTAATTGGATAAACAGTACCCTCAATGACAAAAAATATGTGGAAGAGTGCATGAAAATATAAAGAAGGATGCCAGATTTAAGATGAGAAGTACATGGTTCCCCAACTACTAAGAACAGTTTGCGCTACTCATTGGCCATTTTTGTCGAAGACAATTCACTTGTATTGTATAAGACAAGTGTATAAATGCTTGTATGCAGTTTCCATAGTATGTATGGTATTTGAACAATAGTCAAGTAAAATTACTTTAAAGAAAAAAGTATATTAGTACTTAAAGTGCATGGTTAGCTGGTTCGTTTTGTGCCACAGTGCTTAGGAATTATTAGAAGAAAGGTTATCATTTAAAGAAAAAAGGTGGAAAGTTAAGAAAGAGGTAGGATATATGGCAAAATTGTGGTGAAGGGGCACACAGTTATGAGGGTAATTTCGATTGCTCTAGACCTGATTTGGTGGAGACTAAAGGTGTACCTAGAATGTAGGTGAGGAGCCATGAAAGAAGAATGCTTAAAAAGTATGTTTGTCAGAAATTGCTGTATCAAAAGGGGCAGTTAGGCAGGCAAGTGTAGAAAACCATATTGGAATGGTGTTGGCATACCTTGTAAGTATGTATAAAGTGTCATTTGGTAAATACTTATGTGAGGAATACACATATACACGTTTCCTAAGGGGTAAAACATTTTAAGAGAGGAGAATCTATGAGTTTACCTTATACTGATGATGCATCGCTAATATAATTTACTAAAAGGCCGTTAGCCGGAAAGAGAATTGTTAGATTTCTTTTAATCAGATAGGGGTCAAGGTTGCAAGAAGGGCGTTAGAAGCCATTTCGAGAGTGAATTTGGTATACATTGAATGGGAGACAGTAAAACAATGATATCCAGTAACCACTGGAGTAGGCATATAAGTGTGCACTTGGAGGACTGGTATGTGTATTACGTACAGTACAAAATGCAAACAATTGTATTTGTTGAATATCATGAAAAACTATTTTTGATTCATGGTAAATGCATCACAGATATGTGCAAATGCGTTTGGCCTTACACATTAATTACATAGTTACTGTACAGTATGTTTACATACATGCTATACAATTTATATTTTTTCATTATAAGTTTCTATATAGGCTAAATATTTTTCAGTTCCTAATATTGATGGAGGTAAAGTGAGTGTGTAGCACTAAATGGAACAATTGACTGTCTATGGGTGACCACAATAAAATAAAATAAATAGTATACAGAATTGTGCTCCTGTTGCACTTTGTACTGTTTTGCTGAGCGACCAATTCTTGTTCACTATTATGGCATCTGTTGGTAGCCAGCTGTCTCAGTTGTCTGAGAACAGCTCTTACTCTACTGCATAAGCACTATACATACTGTGGTCCAATCGACCTTTTACAATTTAATAATACTAGCCACTACTTTGGATGGGCAACTTCCTTTAGAAAGGAAGGATTGTGTGTTTTGGAGACGGCAGAGCACACATTCATTAGCACACTGATGTTTGTGGGAGAACTATGATGAGTGCTTACCTAGATTGAATTAATTTGAGTGTGATTGTTTTTGTTTGTGGTGGCAGGTAGAAGATACATACAAAGGGTGTTTGTGTGGTTTGGAAATGCACATTTGGCACTTGAACCTTGGCATAGTTAGTGAGATCTTCAGAAAATGAACACATCTTATCCCTCTTCAAAAGAGAAAGATTTGTAACTAGGAAGGAAAGTAGATTAGGAAAGAAAATGTCATCTATGTGCACAAAGATTTCTGATAAATACTTCTATCTGCAGATGCCTCACCTTTTGAATATTCCCCTGGTGTCAGACTGTATGCGGAAAATCTTTAGTATTACCCCTGCTTGCCGGTAGGTGGCATTGTGTGGTTCTATGCCAACGTTGTTCCACTCTGGAAGTGTCGAATGGCACCACATATAAGCACCATCCATGCACACTAACGTCAGTTCCTTTCTGTCTGTGCCACCACTTGAGGATCTGAAGCTACCCCTTGTCTTTTCAGTACACTACTTTCTCACAAATTTAAATTTCAAATACCAAAAACAACAGAGTTTAAACCTTTCAGGGATTGTCAAAAACAAAATGTCTGTGACAGATTCCCATCAAGTTTGCCTTTGAGGTCAGACCATGATTCTAAGGCCTGCAGTGACTGTGAAGCGAAGTTAGGTGCCACTAAACACCCTAAGACTCCATGTCCTGACTGATGGAAGTTAAAGGGAAGGTCTAGTTGTTCCTGAAGTTTGTTCCAATGGCAAATTGTCATCGCAGTTGAAGTCTTTGAATAAGTCAAAGAAAAGCTCAAAAAATCAAGAGGGAATCAGCCTCTTCCCGCCTTTCTTGAACTCCAGAGAAGGCATGAGGGTATCAATGTGCCTCCAGGTCTCGCTCCTGAAGTGATTCCTCTTTGGAGCTGATTCCATCCTGTGTTTCGAGGCCGCTCAAATTTCCGGGCCATTCGTAACATTGCAGCAAATCAAACGATTTTGCTACGCCATGTTATGGATCTTTGGCATGTTATTGGCAGCTTTTGTCCCGAAGGAACCACTAGGACCTCCACCTGCGGCCCCGCCAGCAGATTCACCCTTGGCACCAGCTGGAACCTTTAGACTCACTATGGGCCCCGCACCGCTGTTGGTGCTGAATCCCATTTAGGCACCACAACCCTTGTAAGACCCAGGTGCATCTATGTTGATGATGAAACTGGATGACAAAGCTCACCCCATAGTGGTTTCCGAGTTAGCACTCCTTAAACCTCAACCAAAGCCACGCCCTGATCCACCTGAGCCACAGCCCTTCAGCAACCAGACTCTGAGACATTGCCCTCACCTCAAGGGACAAGCATACATAAAAGTGATCAATGGAATACCTGAAATAATCTCAGCCACTGATAACTTGGAACACATCCCAGTTTATTTTTATTTTGCACATCATGCCACCTCAGTTTTGGCCAATCCTGGTACAAGTCAGTCCTGACCCTACCTGATCCAGAGCACAAGCACCCTAAGACCAGTTTTCACCCTTATTAGGGCTCATCAGTCAGTTATAGCTTGATTCCAGTGGCACAAGTGGGAGAAGTGGGTCCTGTAAGTTGTTCCGTGGGGTTTCTGACCACCATTTCTAGTCACCTGCAGCGTCTTTCATTATCCTCAGAATGGCTGATGGAGGACTATCAGTTTTTCTTGAACCAGGAAGTACTGGCATTTATGGCCAAACCAGCCATAGAGAGGGTGCTGGCGGCATTTGGGGTAGGCACTGGTTGCTACTTCTGCTACTTTATGGTGCTAAAGGAGGAATGGGGCCTGCATCCTATCTTAGAATTTCTCCCTCTTATGCCCTCTTATAGAAGGACAAACTTAAAATGCTCACCCTAGCCGATGTCTCCTTTGCACTCAATCCTGGGGACTGGATGACAGTGTTGCACCTACAAGATGCTTATTTTCTCATCCCTGTGCTGTAAGCTCACAGGCACTATCTGTGGTTCACAGTGGGGCAGGAGTAATTGTAGTTCTCTGTGTTTCCCTTTGTCCTCACTAGTGCCCCTCAGGTGTTCACAAAAGCGATGGTGTTGTTTGCAGAACCTTTTTGGAGGCCAGGGGTTCCAGTCTTCCCCTTCCTTGACCTGGAATTTATTTTGGTGTCCCCTTGTAAGCTCTGGTTCTGGGGAGTGGTCTGGGAAGAGGTGAAATTTTAGGATATTTTTTAAATTACTCTTGCTAATGAAGTGTAGAATTAAAGTAATTGATTGAAAAATGTAAGGTTAGTTTGTGCTATTAATGTGGTGTCAAAGGCAGTACTTTGGAGTAAACTACATCATGTACCCAGAACCCAAGGCCAATGTTTAATAAATTAATGCTTTGCAGATAGTACAGGGTAGTGGGACATGAAACTTGAGTCTTCCTTTTATCATTGCTTGCATAGTGTCCCCAGTTGCACTGTGTCATGTCACTTTAAACTTTCAAATATTGTTAGCATGACTTTCTAAAAGTTATTTTCATTAACCTGAACCATATACCGAAGGGCATCAGTGCTGTGAATCCTCACAGAACATATTCATGACAAAATGCATATTTATATTTGTAGAATTGAGCAACTCACAAAGGTTTACGTGCCAGTAGTTGCAATTCTTTACATAATGGAGTAAAACAAAGTATGTGTCTGAGGCATGTGTGGCTGTAGATACACATGCTGTGCATACTCCTGCCTTCTGCTATCGGACCTGGATGTGTGCAACTTGTTTTCGTTTGAAGAAGTCTTCTCAAGTCACCAAGTAGTGTGACTCCACCTCTTGCTGGTAATGCGCATGGACATCGGCTCCATTGTTAGATTGTTTTCTTTCTGCCTTTGGGTTTTGAAGTGTGTTTTCGAGCTCCAGATAAATGCCATTGCGATGTTCCCTTGGGGCATCCTCTGTTCCTCTCACTTCCGTCGATATTGTTTACCATCACAGCTCCCTTTCTTGCATTGACTTGACATGTGTTGCTTCATCTGGGTTGAGGATTGGGCTGCATTCGACCCTCTGGGCTGATCTCCGTTGGGTCTGAAACCTCTGCTCTCACCTGAGCATAAGAGGCCTCCTGCAAAGCCTGCCGCTGCTTCCGTTCAAAGAAGCCTTTTTGAGAACCCCAGGGCTCTTCGCCTTAAAGTGTCGCGCAGAAGAGGAGACAACACCCCAGACTTCTTAGGTAACCAGGGCCGTGAAGGGAAACATCAACCAGAGCTGCCCTTTTCCAAGAAAGAGGCCTACTTGCCCAGACTAAGTTCCAGCTCTTACCTGGAGATCGAACACCTACAGTCTACTTAACAGGTCATGAGTACGGTGTCTGTTGCCTCAACATCGCTCGCACTCTGAGAAGGTCCCCTTCAAGGGCCATATAGATGCTCTTGATGCTCTGAGACAGGCTTCTGGGCTACCACTGCAATTTGACCAGGGTTGGCACCAAACACACACTTTGAACACCACAGTAATCCTCATCCCAAAAGAAGATGTTCAAGTTGACTCAGTCAGCAGCGACTGCCTCCACCTCTGTGTGAATTGCCCATCAGATCCAAAGCCTTAGCCTTTGAGGACTAAATTGCCACTTGTGTCGAAACCAGCGTCGAGCATTGGCTCTGTCATACTGGTCCTTCAGACAGGACAGGACGAACTTGACGCCGACCAGCTGCACATCTTAAGTCATCCTCACACTGGTTGGATCCTTGCCCAGCCACATGCGTCCACTGCTCAGACTTTGTAGAAGCAGCTCTGCTTTGAGGAAGCTCTCGAAGTTCCACCACAACCCAAGAAGTGGAAACAGCACCAAAAGGCTACCAGCTCTCTCTCGGTGCCTCAGCCACCTATCTGCTTCCTACCTTCCCTCCTGCCTTGAGCCTCACCCATCCCACCATCTGTCCCTTTGATCCCCTTCCTTATATGCCACAAAGGTTACCACTGTCTGACACTGGGGATCACAGCAGTGTGGACCCTATGTCACATCCCCACAGGATGATCCCTGTGATGTATATGATGTGGAGCCTCCAGGGGACAAGGACCCTGATCTCTATCCTGACCATCCCTCCCTGCCAGGTGACTACCTTTTACCATGAGGTCCTTGATAAGGCAGCATTGTTTCCTAAATTGGAAATGCAAAGGGACCCCCATTGAAGAAGATTTCTATTGGAAACTCTCTTCCTCCCAACGGTCCATACAGTACCTACCAATGTTGAAGGGGATGATTAAACCAGCCTCAGATATTTTTAAAGACCCATTTAAAGCTCGGCTCGTCACCCCTAGGATGGACATAAAATATAAGGCCTCACCCTACTAACCCAGTCTACATCAATGGCCAACTCCCTCTGACTCTTTAGTAGTGCACACTGCCCAAAAAAAAGCCAACTCACAGGGCACCGGCAAAGCACCTCTGCCGGATAAGGAAAACAAGTGTATTGACACAGAGGGCAAACGCATTGCAGCACAATCATACAACCACTGGCTTATTGCCAATTCGATTGGCTTGCTGTCAAGATATGACCAAGTTTACTGGGACGAGATGGAGGAGCTCCACCAACATCATCCAGACGGGTACCGAAATAGGGGAGATGAGCTACCTCTAGTGTCGTTTCGGCTGCTGCACATAGCGCTCTCAGCAGTGGTGGAAAACAAACAGCTTGTTGCAGGGGTGACATTTTCTCGACCCTTTTCTGCAGATTACCATTACACTAGATGCATCTCTCACGGGGTGGGAGGCTCACTTACAGGACTGGGGAACCAAGGGCTATTATTGTCTCCGTGAAACATCTGGAAGCACGACTCCGGAACAACGAAGTTGTGAACAACACAAGCGGAACAACGCTGGTGTGAACAAAGACTTCATTTTTCTGTGCCTTAACCACACATATGCTGAACAATGCACATGCGTGGTTAAGGCACAGAAAAAGGGAGTCAGGACGCGGTCAGGTAAGTGGGTTGGGGTGGGGTGGGGTAGTTCGGTTTTAGTGGTGGCGTGGGGGCTCGGGGTAGTTCTGGTTTTAAGGGTGGGGCATGGGGTAGTTCTGTTTTTTAGGGGCCAGTGGTGGGGGGATGGAGTAGGTTTGTTATTAGGGACCAGAGGTGGTGGGTAGGGGTAGTTTTAGTTTTAGGGGTGGAGTGGAGGGTCGAGTTATTTTTGTTTTTAGGTGCAGGGTGGGAGGGGGTCGTGTAGTTTTAGTTTTAGGGGTGGGTCGGGTTGTTTTAGTTTTTAGGGGTGGGAGGTCGGGGTTGTTTTAATTTTTAGGGGCGGGGGTCCTGGTAGTTTTAATTTTAGGGCAGGGGGTCGGAGTTGTTTTAATATTGGGGTGGAGGTAGTTTTACTTTTAGGGGCGGTGGTCGGGGTAGTTTTAGTTTTTAGGGGCAGGTGTGGGGGGTCTGGGTAGTTTTCGTTTTTAAGGCAGGGTGGGAGTAGTTTTGTTTTTCGGGGTGGGGGTCAGGGTTGTTTTAGTATTGGGAGTGTGGGTGTGGGGTAGTTTTAGGGGCGGGTGGGGGTAGTTTTGTTTTTAGGGGTGGGGGGTCGTGTTTTTTTTTGGGGTGATGGAGTAGTTTTAGCTTTAGGGGCGGGGGAGGGCGGTTGTGGTAGTTTTAGCTTTAGGGGTGGGGTGGGGAGTTGGGATTGTTTTAGTTTTTAGGAGCGGGGTGGGGAGTTGGGGTAGTTTTAGTTTTAGGGTTGGGGTACTTCTGGGCGTTAGGGCAGGTTGGGGGTCACATGCTGGAACCACGCATGCTGCATCATTATTTGGTGGACACATGCCTTTACTAGGCATGCCTTTACAACGCCTGGTTCCAGGATTTGTTGTTCCATCATACATTCTTAGGCCCTCATTATGAACTTGGCAGTAATCACCTCCGACTGACGGGGTGATGGTGAACAGGAGACCGCCTGTGGCAGTAGACTGCACACCGCCGAATAATGATGCCAAAAAGTCAAGCCTCCAAAAATCCTACAACATCCACCCACCGCCAGGGCGTACGACTGTGGAAAGGCAGTACACCCTACCCTGCCACTGCTATGCAGACAAATCCTCCGCCCACCAAATAATGATGCGCAAATCAGCGTGGCAGATAGTGAATGCCAAACGACCATTGGCGGTGCAGACCACCACGGCCAGCAATGGGATCCACCAACAACAAATGCACACATTTGCAAGTTTCAAAGTCACACACCTGACACACATTCACAACACTATAAAACACTCACATACACTCACTACAATCCTTTGCATCACAATAGTAGGACAGATATTGACAGAATAACACACATACACTGAACTAACCATCACACAAGTCACACACACAAACATACCACCCAAACACATACATACCCCAAACACCATCACAAGCCACACACACAATCACACAACAGCACCCTCCTCAATACACCCACCACCCACCACACACCACCCACAACACATACCATGGCACCCCCACTTCACAGACAGGGAGCTAAGGACCATGGTGGACGAAATACTCAGGGTCGAGCCACAACTATTCGGGGCACAGGTGCAGCAGACACCCGTGGCCAGGAAGATGGAGCTACGGCAGACGATAGTCAACAAGGTCAACGCAGTGGGAAAGCATCCACGCCCTAGGGACGACATTCGGAAGAGATGGAACGACCTGCACGGGAAGGTCCGGTCAATAGCATCCTGGCACATCGCCATACAAAAGACTGGTGGTGGGCCCCCACCTACACCCCTGAATACACCGACTGGGAGGAGAAGGTCGTGGCTATCCTGCACCCAGAGGGCCTCACCGGACTCACTGGAGGACTGGACTCAGGTAAGTCAACTACAATGCCTTAACAGTCACCACAACTGTAATGCATGTATCACCCCATGCCTCTCACTACCACCAGGACCTCATCCCCTACCCAGTCCCCACTACCCACATCCAACTTCCCTGCATGCCCACAATCCCACAAACAGAACAGCATCCAGCCCCTGGACACAGTAACCTACCCCTGCATAGATTCCCAGTGGCACTACAGCACCCACAATGCACCTCCACCCCCGCATAAAATGCAACTAAATGTACACGAAGGGACCTTGCATGCCACAACAGGGGAATATAACCATCAAATAGTGCAGAGCAGTGCTGCAATTGCCGATAAAGTACCTGATACCCACCTCTCTATACCCCCACACAGAGGCACTACCACCTTTGCCACCTGGACAGAGACGTCAATGAATGCCAGCGCCCCACCTGAAGACAGAGGTCTCACTCAGGAGAGTGCAGAGAGATGCCTTGAAATAGAGGAGCTCTCTGGCCCATCACACAGTCCTGGACTGTCACCCTCCAGCAGCCCCACCCAGGATACCACTGACACCCTACTACCCAGCCACCACCACCAGCTCTGGCCAAATGACCCAACACCAGTGTCTCCCGGCCACGGACCGGCAGCCCACATGTACAGAGACCAGAGTCTCCACCCACCAACAGGCAGGATGACGAAGGGCCCAATGCAAGGGGGACTGCCAGACCTGTGCAGGAGACACACACATAGGGGGCTAGGCCCTGTGGGAAGGCATCAGTGGCCCAGGGGGTGGCCAAAGGATGGATGCAGCAGCCCAGAGGTGATATCCGAGGTCCTGGGAGCATACCACCATACCCAGGACAAGGATGGGCCAGATCCTGGCCACCTTGGAGCAGAATCAGAGACTGCAGGTAGCACACCACCAGGAGTCCATGGAGCAATGGAAACAGCTCAATGCCACCATGGCCTCCATTGCAGGGGTGCTGCAGCACCAGTACCACAGCCAGTCTGAGACCTCCACCCACCTGCAAGCCCCGACCACAAGCCAGGACACTGACCTGCCTACTACATCTGCAGTAGCTACTGGACTGGTGGCACTGCCAGAGGACACACAGGAAACCAGCCCCTCTACCCCTGCAGCCCAGCTTCACCTTCGCAAACGTGCCCTCAGACCCAGATATGCCACTGAAACACCAGCCAAGACCAAGCCCATCGCCAGGAAGTGACTCTGCCCTGAACTCTCTCCCTTGTGTGCCACTAAGCTACCTTGTTGACATGCCACTGCCGTCACACCAACTTCCAATGGCCACATGAACTAAAACCCAGTGCTACCAACAGCTGAGCATATCTACCTGAGTATGTATTTGCACCATGTACCCAATACCATTTATGTATATTTTGCCATTCAATAAATACACCTGTGCACTCAAATCGTATGTCCCTCGTCAGTATGAAATATGAATTGTGAGTGTGTATGCATTAGACAGTTAATATCATATTCACACCTTTATTGCAGGAGGGGATCCAATGGACTGTAGCGTCTGAAGTATGTCACACTGTCCCAGGAATATTGGGTTTCCTGGGACATGCCACCTCAGTCATCAGTTAGCAATGTCACTGACAATAGACACCACATTACTTATCACATGAGTCAGACTGAACCTAAGCAGTGAATAAATCAGCATCATTGAACAATACCTTAGAGTCACTGGAAGTATAAGCGGATTAGCTGGGTCCTGGAGTTGAGATCTTCCTCACCTTCACTCTCATTCCCTCTCTGAGGTTGCAGGGCTGGTTGGACAGCACCCTCCTCTTCCAGAAGGGGGATAGCCTTCCTCACAGCCAAGTTGTGCAGCATGCAGCAGGCCACCACTATCTTACACTACACACCTTGTCAGGGACATAGCACAGGGATACCCCAGAGAGATAGAGGCAACAAAATCTAGCCTTCAGGAGACATATGGTGCGCTCAATCACCCTCCTAGTACGTCCATGGGTCTTGTTATACTTCCTCTCTGCATCTGTCCTGGGATTCCGCACAGGTGTCAGGAGCCATTGCAAGTTTGGGTATACAGAATCACCTGCAAAAGTGGGCAAAAGAGGACTTGAACAAACTGCCTTTACTTGCATACAGCCTGGCTGCCAGCTATATACTGATCCAGTGTCATACACACTCACCTATGAGCCGTCCTCTGTCCCCTTGTAGTTGTTCCATCATGTGGGACACACTGCTGTTTCTTAGGACAAATGAATCATGGACTGATCCTGGGAACCTGGCACATGTGAAATGTACTGATCAGCAGTACACACCAATTGTACATTCATGGAGTGATAATTCTTATGATTCCGATACACCTGTTCCTTCACTCTTGGGGGTATGTGAGCTATGTGGGTTCCATCAATGGCACCTATCACATGTGGGGTATTAGCGAAGGCATAATAACCTGATTTGATGGCCGGAAGTGCAACCCTTTGGGGAACCTGGACATATATTTGCAAGCGTTGAACGAATGTATCCATGAATTTGGACAGGATGAGGCTGAAGATTGCCTCTGAGAACCCAGCACCCATGCCCACTGTCATCTGAAATGAGCCCGTAGCCAAAAAATGGAGCACAGATAGCACTTGCACAGTTGTAAGGATGGTATGCTTATTTCAATTGCCCGGCTTCAGAACAGGATCCATTAATGCCCGGAGGTCATGGATTGTGGCTCTATTGAGTCTGTAGGTAATAATGATGTGACGTTCCTCCATAGTTTCCATATCTTTCAGGGGTTTTATACAGATGGGGCCCTCCCTCGCCACATGGGTCTATACCTATGGGGGAGTAAAGAAACACATTCTGAGTGTCAACTTACACTTGCATCCCATGATGTCACTGTATTTTAAATTGCGTGACACGTAGGTAACACACTCAAACAGAAAGTATGAGGTTCACCGTCAGGCAAATGTGGGCTAGGTTATCTCTGGCATAATGGCATCACAGTGTGGACACACTTCCAAAGATGGGTACATGTGAGGATTGTAGTTTCATGTCAGCAAGCGATGAAGGGGCAAGATATTGGGGCCCTGGCCAGGCTATGGTGACGTTGTGGTAGCAAAATGGCAGCCTCCTGCCATCCAGGTGTGATAAAGTGGAAGTGACTTCATTCCGCTGGCGTTAGTCGTCATGGCGGAAGACGGTGTTCACCACCGTGCACCTGATCATTGGATTACATGGTTGTCAATGGGGAACCTGGGCCAATCATGATCACCGCCGGCGGTGATGGAACCTACCGCCGCTGTACCTATGCCATTTTGTCAAACCCTTGACACTTGACTCCTGATTCCCATGAAGGGTAGTACTCCACTGCGTGTACTGCTGTGTCCCGACTCTGGTCTCTGAGATGGCGCAAGTTACAGGGGAACGGGCCCTGGCCTTCACCGCGGAGGAGCTGGAGAAGCTAGTGGATGGGGTCCTACCCCTGTATGCAAAGTTGTAGAGGCGACCAGAGGAGCAGATGAGTTGGCATTTGTCATGCTTAGATGTGTGTGATTGTGGCGGATGCCTGTATGCATGTGTGTCCGATGTGTGACTGGCCAACCGTAGATTGTCAGGCACATCCTACCTGTGAGTTGAAAACATGCCTGTCAACAATGGCCGTTCCATATGGAATGATATGGCAATTGTATTTGGTGCACACATCCTGATGTCTGTTTATTTGCTCTGTGTGTTCCATGCAGGTCAGCGCCAATTAAAAGAGAGGCCTGTGGCAAGCCATCGCCAAGGAGGTGTGGACCTTCGGGGTCTACAACTGGCGGAGCACCCACTGCAGGAAGCGGTGGGAGGACCTGAGGTGCTGGGTCAGGAAGACCGGAGAGGCCCAGCTGGGGAAGACCTCCCAACGAGGAAGGGGTGCCCGTCGGACCCTGACCCCCCTAATGGCCCACATTCTGGTGGCGGCCTATCCGGATCTGGATGAGCGCTTGAAGGCAGCACAGCAGCCACAAGGGGGTCAATACCAACACTGTTGTGATACTGCTCTGATGGATGGATGTTAGTGCTGTGGTATGTATGCATTGTAGTGCTAGGCACTTGGACAAGTGTGTTCCTGCAGTCCTGCCCCCTCAAAGTCCTTGGGATGGTGGAAGGGCTAGTTTGGGCAGTCTATAGGCCTATGAGGGGGTCCCCTTTCTAACATCTGGTATTCATTGTGGCCTTATGGACTTGTAAGTGCATTTGCGGGGCATGGTCTTTCATGGGTGTTCTCCACACAGTGTATCAGGTTCGTGTTCCATGAGGGTTATGTGGTGTATTTTGGGGTCATGTCCACTAGTCAGGGGCACAGTCCTTATATATCTTGTCTGTGCTGAGTGTACGTGCATGACTTGGATGAGAGTGTGTGTGAGCCAAAATGTACATATATTCAGGATTTGATAATGTTCTCCCTTGTTTTGTTTCCCAGCCCCTGTGTTCTTGTGTCCCTGTGTACATTAGCATCATCTGGCGAGGGAGATGAGGCACCGGCGAGTGGGGATGCAGCAGCCCACGGTTCCAAGGAGGCAGAGTCGAGCGACGCCAAGGGGACCAGTGGCTTGGAGCTTCAGCACTCAGCCCCCCCCACCCCCCCCCCCCCACCGGCAACCACCAATACCACAGATTCACCTCCGACCAACCACCTTCTCTCCTGGACTCCCGTCAACGACGACGACACCATTGAAATCATGAACACCATCCACTCCGGCTTTCCATCTGACCCCTGCCCTCACCACATCTTCAACAAAGCAAGCTCCGTCATCGCACCCCAACTATGGAAGATCATCAACAGCTCCTTCGAGTCCACCACCTTCCCAGAGACCTGGAATCCCGCTGAGATCAATGCCCTCCTCAAAAACCCAAAGGCGGACCCAAAGGACCTCAAGAACTTCCAGCCTATCTACCTGCTCCCCTTCCCGGCAAAAGTAATCGAGAAGGCCGTCAACAGACAACTAACCTGCTTCCTACAGGAGAACCTCACCCTGGACCCTTCCCAATTTGGATTCCGAAGCAACCACAGCACCAAAACCACCCTCATCGCCACCACCGACGACCTCAGAACCATACTGGACAGTGGCGAGACCACGGCCCTCATCCTCCTGGACCTCTCGGCTGTGTTTGACACCGTCTGCCACCACACCCTACGCTCTCGCCTCAGCAATGCAGGGATCCGCGACAGAGCCCTGGACTGGGTCACCTCCTTTTTCACCTGCAGATCCCAGAGATTCCGCCTCCCCATTCCGCTCGGAGGCCACCAAAATCATCTGCTGCATACCCCATGGTTCGTCCCTCAGCCCGACCTTCTACAACGTCTACATGGCCCCGCTCGCTAACATCGCCCGATCCCACAACCTCAACATCATCTCATACTCCAACGACACCCAGCTGATCCTCTCCCTCACCATGGACTCCACCGAGACTTACCTCCATCAAGGAATGAAGGCCCCAAACTCAAGACGGGAGTCCTCATCTTCGACTCCACCCCCTCCGCATGGGATGACTCTTGGTGGCCTGCCACTCTTGGAACCGCTCCGACTCCCACCGACCACACACGCAACCTAGGATTTACCTCACTATCCATGACCCAGCAAGTCAACGTCATCTCCCCCTCCTGCTTCAACACCCTCGGCTTGCTCTGAAAGATCTACAAATGGATACCCACCGAAACCAGAAGAACAGTCACCCAAGCCCTCGTAAGCAGCAAACTAGACTATGGCAGTGCCCTCTACGCAGGAACCACGGCCAAACTCCAGAAGAGGCTGCAACGCATCCAAAACGCCTCCGCACGCCTCATCCTGGACATCCCCCACCACTGCCACATCACAGACTACCTGAAAAACCTGCACTGGCTCACAGTCAACAAGAGAATCACCTTAAAACTCCTCACCCACGCTCACAAAGCACTGCACGACACCGGACCAGAATACCTCAACAGACAACTCTTCTTCTACACCCCGACCCGGCATCTCCGCTCCACCAACCTCGCCCTCGCAACCGTCCCATGTGTCTGCAGAACCGCAACCCACGGTAGATCATTCTTGCATCTCGCCACCAAAATGTGGAACACTCTTCCCACCCACCTGCGTCAGACCAAAGACCTCCTTACCTTCAGGAAACTTCTCAAGACCAGGCTGTTCGAGCAGTAGCAGCACCTCCCCCCTCACCTCCTTCCCCCTCCCCTCCTCAGCGCCTTGAGACACTCACGGGTGAGTAGTGCGCTTTACAAATCCCTGATTGATTGATTGGAGGGTGAGGGGAGCACCACGGGGAGGCAACTACCACTGGAGGTAGTGATTCTGATACCTCCTCCGATGGGAGCTCCCTGGTGGTGGCAGACCCTACTGGGCCAACCCATTCTTTGCCAGCTTCTGCGATCCCCCAAACTATCACCGCCCTCCCAGTTGCTCCCCACTGAGTTGCCAGTGCCCGCTCACCCAGGAGGGTGGGCATCTCCGCCCCAGGCACCTCATTCCTTGCCCCAGTCAGCCCTGCTGCCCTCACGGAGGAGACAATTGACCTCCTGAGGACCATCTCTGTAGGGCAGACAACCATCGTGAATGCCATCCAGGGGTTAGCATACCAGATGCAGCAATGCATTGCATACCTGGAGGGCATTCACGGTGCCATGTCTGGCCTACAGAGATCTTTCCAGGATCTGGCCTCTTTGATGGCAGCCAGTGTCCCTGGTCTTTCCGTCCCCTCTCCCACCACCTCTACCCCTTCCAGCAACCCACTCCTTCACCCATCCCAAACACACATACAGACAGCCATGCACACAGATCAACACACAAGAAGTACACAGAAAAACACAAGCACCACACTTCCCACCACAGGCAGGCACACACCCAACATACAAAAGCACACACAACAACATCCACTTCCCCCAGTGTGTCGACCTCCCCCACCACCCTGTCTGTCACCTCACCATGCACACCCACATGCACTGCACCCTCAGTCACTGCTGCTGCCACCATTCATGCAGTCACCACAACATCTGACATCCAGACATGCACCCCAGACACCACACTTGCACTCACCACGACTACATTGACAGACACTTGCAGCACACTCACCAGACCTGCAGACACCCAGACAACATCCATGTACACTGGCAGCTTGTCTTCTCTTAATGTGTTCACCCCTCTCCTCCCAAAACACTCAGACATTTGCAGACATCCACATCACACACATCCACCACACCTAAGCTTACTTTACAGGCACCTGCATCTACGTCCGGCACACCTACACCTGATACAAGCACTCCCTCAACCTCCACTCCCAGACCTCCCTCCAAATCCACTCCAACTGCACCTAAGAAGCTTTTCCTCTCCTGTGTTGACCTGTTTGAACCCACTGGCCTACCCCGTCTTGTCGTAAATGTGCCCATGTCCTTGCCCAGTCCACTCCTTCCTCGTCCAAGTCTGCCCCAGTCCGACCTTCCCATTCCTGAGCCCCTTCCCCAGGGAGGAAGAAGCCCAGTGTTTCCTCAGGTCCCTCTGCCAATCCCCAGTTCAAGCCCACTCCCTCTCCTTCCAAGGGCAAGCCCAAACCTCCTCCAACTCCCATACCTAAGCCCAAGCCCCCTCCCCCCCTTCCAGGCGTAAGTCCCCACCCCCACCACTCCCTGCCCCTGTTCCCTGAGATGCCTGGCTGCCCCATTGATGCATCTTTCCAGTGGAGCACCCTTTGCACATGTAGGAGTCAAGTTCGGCTTTATTGGCCCTTCAGGAACTTACAGATGGACTGGCCAATGGCCTTATTTGGACATTGGTTTTGATTTGTCAAATAAATTTCAGTGACCAGTAGTGCTGTTGGCACAATATAGTGACGTTGTTCGCATTTCACTGTAGGGGTGTGGTGTGCACCTGTGTTCTTTGGTGCAGGTCTTTGTTGGCTTGTGTCTGGGAAGTACATTTTGTTATGGTATGTTTGGCTTGGGATGTGGGAGGGGTTGGGAGTGCGTTGCAGGGTGGGTGGGGTTAATGTGTAACTGTGCCCTTTCTTCCCATGTGTACTAGGCTGCAGTACTTACTGTCATCGTCTTCGTCATCTGTCACGGTCCTGGAGGAATATGGCAAGGAGCAACACTGGCATTATTTCCAACTCTCACTCCATGTCTGCGTCAGTGTTTTCTCTGTGCCTTTGGTGGGTGTTTCCTTTTATATTGTTTGTTTCCGCCACACTTTGCCTGGCGGTGGTTCCCACCCCGAAACTGGTGGCGGTCTGGTGTTTCATTATTTGGTGGGCGGGTAGGGCCTTTCCGCCGGCCTGTGAGCGGTCTTCTCTGTCCTCGTCAGGACTACAAAGATGGTGGTGGGTGGGTGGCTGCCTGTTTCTCATGTGCTTCATTATTTGGCGGTCCGGACTGCCAGCCTGTTGGCGGTAGTTACTGTCACCGCTGGCGGTGCAATATTTACTGCCATGTTCATAATGACCACTTTATTATTCTCCCTGCTGGGTGAAGGGACATCACCCAGGGAAACCAAGACCACCTGTCCTGCAGCCTGAGCCGCAGCACATGCTTGCTTGCCAAGACCAGTGTTTTCTGTGAAGGAGAGGAGAGAGTTGGAGGGCATGAGGTCCAGTGGGGAGTCCTACAGAGAGGACTCCCTGTGCCAGGTTGGAGGATACAACTGTGCACTGATCGGTCGTTACCAATGGAGAGGATTGATTCTGCAACTGCCGTATGTCAGGAGAAGGCCGCTGTTGACTGAGCTTTGTATCGAGCTCTGTGCAGTGAGTGCCAAGCCTGTGCTGACTCAAGGAGATGACCATGTATGCCAGAAGAGCCCATTGTTGAAGTAATTGTATGATCAACATGCCAGGACTTGTGAACTTCTTAGCGGCGACCACGCATGCCAGGAGAGCTGCTGTAGCATGGACGACTGCACCAGAGGAATCTGTGTTGTGTCTAGAGTTACCACAGCAACTCCGTATGCTAGGAGGGGCTGCCGCTACAAAGTTGCCAAAGAGATCGGGCCCTTGCCCAGGGCAATTGTGAGGCTGTGACCTGCAGGTCGAACTCTGCACATCGATCTGGCCTTGACTGACCCCCAAGGTCTTTGGAGTATGCTGAGGAAAACGTCGCACCCTAACTGGGCTCAGGTCAGGAGCTGGAAGACCAAACCTTACCCCTTCCCCGCCCAGTGTGGGAAAGACTGACTTACTGCATCCACGCAGAGTGGGAGCATCTCTGATCACTGGGAAAGCCAGCAGCGCTGCTCAGGAGAGAGCCGGCATCTGCCGCTCTATTATGCAGGACACCCAGGGCAGTGTCATACATCGTCAGCCCCAAGGGCGCGCTGAATCCCCCAAATAGTCTAGAGTAGATGGGGGAGATACCAGGCCCGAATGTAAAAAAGGGGTGTAGCCCTGCAAACTCCAATCAGGAAAGATATCTAGCAGAGGATACAAAAGAGGGGATTTGGTTGCATCCCCGGGTATTGCATTAAAAAGGGTCTCTTCTCAAAATTGGAAACACAAATCTCAACTGCTTTTGAAGCCCTTACTAAACATATTACCAAGCAGGAGGAAGTGGTGGGCTAAATGTGTGAAATGGTGGGGTCCATTTATGCGCAATCTACAAGTATTCTAAGTAAAATGTCTTCTCCGATAACCTTTCCCCTGACAATATTAACTAATTCCAGGTGGGTGACCCCAACAGGTTTTCTCCATCTCAACCACTAGGGCATGAAAGGGGTGTGAGAAGTCTTGGTAACTTAGAAATAACTCTACTAGCATCTCAACAACACTGCAGGACATTCAGTTAAAACCAAAGGGAGCCAATGTCAGGGCTTTAGATGGAAGGGTCTCTACTGATAATCATATCCCACATATAGAAGAAGGAAGACCGGGGAGGGCCGGCATATTTTAGGAAAGTCCTCCTTCGGAGCTTTACCATGGGATGTGGTTATTCAACTCCCTCCTTCATCAACCCCTTATGTCATAGTCTTGCCTAACGCCTCCCTCCCTTCCTCCAAAAACGCATAAAGAATCTCAAAATCACCAGCAACTTAAAAATAAAGTTGTACGTTGGTTTTCTGGGAGGGTCAGCTTTAAAATTAAACAGTCCCTTTTTCTGATATTATAATGAATGGGAGAGTGGGATTATAAGGAAATGGCTCCCTGTTGCAGTTACCCCCCACTTTTTGCCTGATACTGATGCTGACTTGACTGAGAAGTGTGCTGGGACCCTGCTAACCAGGCCCCAGCACCAGTGTTCTTTCACCTAAAATTTACCATTGTTCCACAATTGGCACAACCCTGGCACACAGATAAGTCCCTTGTAAAACGTACCAGTGGTACCAAGGGCCCTCTGACCAGGGAAGGTCCCTAAGGGCTTCAGCATATGTTGTGCCACCCTAAGGGACCCCTCACCTAACACATGCACACTGCCATTGCAGATTGTGTGTGTTGGTGGGGAGAAAAAGGCAAAGTCGACATGGCATCCCCCTCAGGATGCCATGCCCACAAAATACTGCCTGTGGCATAGGTAAGTCACCACTCTAGCAGGCCTTACAGCCCTAAGGCAGGGTGCACTATACCACAGGTGAGGGCATAGCTGCATGAGCAATATGCCCCTACAGTGTCTAGGTCTATTCTTAGACATTGTAAGTACAGTTGTGGCCATATTAAGTATATGGTCTGGGAGTTTGTCAAAAACGAACTCCACAGCTCCATAATGGCTACACTGAATACTGGGAAGTTTGGTATCAAACTTCTCAGAATAATAAACCCACACTGATGCCAGTGTTGGATTTATTAAAAAATGCACACAGAGGGCATCTTAGAGATGCCCCCTGTATTTTACCCAATTGTTCAGTGCAGGACTGACTGGTCTGTGCCAGCCTGCTGCTGAGAGACGAGTTTCTGTCCCCATGTGGTGAGGGCCTTTGTGCTCTGAGAACAGAAACAAAAGCCTGCTCTGGGTGGAGGTGCTTCACACCTCCCCCCTGCAGGAACTGTAACACCTAGCTGTGAGCCTCAAAGGCTCAGGCTTCGTGTTACAATGCTCCAGGGCACTCCAGCTAGTGGAGATGCCTGCCCCCTGGACACAGCCCCCACTTTTGGCGGCAAGTCCAGGGGAGATAATGAGAAAAACAAGGAGGAGTCACCCACCAGTCAGGACAGCCCCTAAGGTGTCCTGAGCTGAGGTGACCCCCTGCCTTTAGAAATCCTCCATCTTGATTTTGGAGGATTCCCCCAATGGGAATAGGGATGTGCCCCCCTCCCCTCAGGGAGGAGGCACAAAGAGGGTGTAGCCCCCCTCAAGGACAGTAGCCATTGGCTACTGCCCTCCCAGACCTAAACACACCCCTAAATTCAGTATTTAGGGGCTCCCCAGAACCTAGGAAACTAGATTCCTGCAACCTGAAAACAAAGAAGGACTGCTGACCTGAAGCCCTGCAGAGAAGACGGAGATACCAACTGCTTTGGCCCCAGCCCCACCGGCCTGTCTCCCTACTTCGAGAAAAACTGCAACAGCGACGCGTCCCCCGGGGTTCAGCGACCTCTGAAGCCTCAGAGGACTACCTTGCATCTAAAAGGACCAAGAACTCCTGAGGACAGCGGCCCTGTTCCAAAGAAACTGCAACTTTGCAACAAAGAAGCAACTTTTAAAGACCACAAGTTTCCCGCCGGAAGTGTGAGACTTTCCACTCTGCACCCGACGCCCCCGGCTCGACCTGCGGAGAACCAACACTACAGGGAGGACTCCCCGGCGACTGCGACCCTGTGAGTAGCCAGAGTTGACCCCCCTGAGACCCCCCCGGGACGCCTGCAGAGGGAATCCAGAGGCTCCCCCTGACCGCGACTGCCTGCTTCAAAGAACCCGACGCCTGGTAAAGACACTGCACCTGCAGCCCCCAGGACCTAAAGGATCCGACCTACAGTGCAGAAGCTACTCCCAGGTGGCCCTCTCCCTTGCCCAGGTGGTGGCTACCCCGAGGAGCCCCCCCCTTGCCTGCCTGCTTCGCTGAAGAGACCCCTGGGTCTCCCATTGAAACCTATTGCAAACCCGACGTCTGTTTGCAGACTGCACCCGACCACCCCGTGCCGCTGAGGGTGTACTTTCTGTGCTGACTTGTGTCCCCCCCCGGTGCCCTACAAAACCCTCCTGGTCTGCCCTCCGAAGTCGCGGGTACTTACCTGCGGGCAGACTGGAACCGGGGCACCCCCATTGAAGCCTATGCGTTTTGGGCACCACTTTGACCTCTACACCTGACCGGCCCTGAGCTGCTGGTGTGGTAACTTTGGGGTTGTCCTGAACCCCCAACGGTGGGCTACCTTGGACCCAACTTTGAACTCTGTAGGTGGTTTACTTACCTGCAAAACTAACCAATACTTACCTCCCCCAGGAACTGTTGAAAATTGCAGTCTAGTTTTAAAATAGCTTATTGCCATTTTGTCTAAAACTGTACATGTTATTGTGTTGATTCAAAGTTCCTAAGATACCTGAGTGAAATACCTTTCATTTGAAGTATTACTTGTAAATCTTGAACCTGTGGTTCTTAAAATAAACTAAGAAAATATATTTTTCTATATAAAAACCTATTGGCCTGGAATTGTCTTTTGAGTGTGTGTTCCTCATTTATTGCCTGTGTGTATGTACAACAAATGCTTAACACTACCCTCTGATAAGCCTACTGCTCGACCACACTACCACAAAATAGAGCATTAGAATTATCTCTTTTTGCCACTATCTTACATCTAATAAGGGGAACCCTTGGACTCTGTGCATGCTATTTCTTACTTTGAAATAGTACATACAGAGCCAACTTCCTTCAGGGATGGATAGGGAATTCTCTCAAAACTTGTCAAAGTGACTGCATTGTTGTGATTTTTAGCAGTGCTGGAAGGACAAGTTTTTATATCGAACAACGTCATGACCAATCCACCTATCATCAGCAGAATTATGGTGTTCCCTTTGGGGTTCTTCTACAGGCCCATGAATTTGTGGGAGATGTGGCGGGGGAGAGGGTGAATCTAGGCCCTAGGGGGGACCTGGCCGTCAGACCTCCCAGGGACAGATACCTAAACTTGCCTTGAGAAATTGCTATGAACCACTGAGTGGGCTAAACGATCAAGATTGACTGGCCCGAGCCTATAACTCAGGTTACTCAAGAGTTACCAGCTCATTAAGAGATTTGAAAGTGATAAAGTGGAACATTGCTGGGGTTCATGGTACAATATGTGACGAAGGTTGGGTTAAGATGCCTTACTCCTATATTATTAGTTTTCAGGAGACTTGGAACACGAGGCGATCATATATCTAGATTGGTATGCCACCTTTATTTCCAAAGCTATTTCGCCTATCCATTGGACAACACGAGGGGGGTTTGGCAATCTTAATAAAATTGGATTTGAATTGTAAAATGGAGGTTATTACATCCAGTTCGCCCTTTATTCTTGGTATCCTTTCATCCTTTGCAAACAAGCTCAGGATTCTGTCTGTTAATGTTTGCAATGCATTCTCTGGGAGGGAGACACATGATGTGGTCAGGCACCTCAGTAGGTTTCTAAATTACTTTTTAATTTCTTGCACTTCTAAATACACAGTGGTGATGGATGATTTTAATTAGCATCCTTGTCTGGATTGTTATTTGTGTGACGAGACAGGTAATGAGAGCGTAATCAGTGACCAAGTACACCTCAAGCATACTGAGCAGGGGGGTCTTCTAAACAATCTGGTTTCAGATCATAATTTAGGGCCTAATTTAGAACTCGGCGGATGGGTTATTCCGTCACAATAGTGAAAAACACCCCGTCCGCGAAATCTAAATGCCATAGGATAGGATGGGATCTAGATTTCGGTGGATGGGATATCTGTCATCGGTGTGACAGAGTAACCCGTCCAGCGACTTTTACATCAGGCCCAGTCAACCTGCTTAATAAGAGAGAAGCCAATTCTGAAGAGCAAATACCTACTTTTAAAGGTGCAGGAGCCAGGTGCATAGCTGATTATATTTTTCTATCAGTTTTTTTTTTTCCTCGTTGTCAAATTTTAATGTGCAATGGAATATTCACAGTGACCAAAACCACCTTTTGGCCACTTTTCAGTGGGGCATGATGGTGGTGAACATATGGTGTTCATTCAAGGAACCTGTCATTCTTAAAGGTCACGGTTGAACAGTAAAATGGGCAAAGATCATGTCTGAGTTTTTCAACTCTGAGCTGCTGCATGTCTGTCATTTTGAATGCCAGATCTGTTTGAATGAGGATGCCTCTGACATTTGTATTTTGACTGCATTTGACTCATTGTGAGGGTACATCAAGCCTGCCCTCACTAAGACGGCGGTGGCCACCCCACCGCCTCCTTTCAGGTGGTTTGATAAGAATTGCTCAAGAGCACATAAAGAGCTGCTGGCTGTCTCAAAAAAGAAGCCCTGTGATAGAAACAAGGTGAAAAGACCAGAAGGATCCACCCCAAAAAGGAAATGTGAGAGAACATGCAGGCAGTATTGAGGGACAGTGCTGCCTTTTGGAGGGTTAACTGTCCTCTGGTTAGTTCTGAACAGGCTTCAGATGAGGTCCTAACAGTCACGGCCAATGCCACGATCAATCACTTCTCAGCCCTATATTACTGCAGAGATACTGATCCTCCTGCTCCAACCGTCCAGGCGATGCAAGTTTAATGGTATGTTGGGAAGAAGTTAGGAAAGCTATCCTCTCTCTACCCACATGTAAGGCGCCTGGTCTCAGTGAGGTTTCCAGTGATCACTGGGCACCTAATGTGGCCCTCCATATAAACGCAGTCATTCGCGGCTCATTATCTTTTGATTGGTGTCACTCAGTGATAGTGCTAGTATTTAAACGGGGGAACAGATCGCACCCTGCTTGTTTCAAACCCGTCTTGTTAGTTGATGCAGAGGTTAAAATCATAGGACATGTGATCTTGGAGAGACTTACTCTTTGGGCAAACGAGCATATCATATTATCTGATATTCAGTTATGGTTTAGACCGGGCCCCGGTGAAGTTAAGTCTTAATCTGCATTTGTTAATATCCAAATATACAAGAGCAAAAGGGGACTCCGTGCACCTCGCTTTCATAGATCGCAGCTCAGCTTTTGATAAGGTTAACAGAGCTAAGCTGTGGGATGATCTGGGGTCATGGGGGTTGAACCTGCTCTTGTTGCCTTTTTAACAGACCTACACAATGGTCTTTCCGGCATGTGTAAGGTATTGCCCCAATCGGCACTTTATTTTGAAGAGAGGAGTTTGCCATGGATGTATCCTGGCTCCTTTTCTTTTTATTCAGTACTTTAATAACCTGAGTGGGTTTTTTTCTGAACATGGGCTTGACATCCCGAGGATGGGAGGCAGACCGCTTTCTACCCTTTTACATGCAAATGATGCTGTCCTGATTGCACATATGGTAAGGGACCTCCAGAGCCTTTTGGACCTTTTTATCATTTTTATGGACAGCCTCGATCTGTTGACTCATTTTTTTAAAATCCCATGTCATGGTGCTGGGCCCCAAGTATACAAAAACCCAAAGATTTGTGGGCAAACACCAGAACATAAGTAGGGTGGAAAACGTTTTTTACCTTGTTATTTTACTTAATTCGGATCTTAGTTGGCACCCCCTGATAAAGAAGAACACGGTGAGCTTCAAGAGGGCCATTTTTAGCATAAGAGATTTTTTCACAACGACTGGGACATGAGCCAATTAAGGTACAGCTAGATGTTTTTTAAATCAAATGCATTCCTATAGCTAGCTTTGGATGCAAACTTTGGGGCTATGCTTCCATTGCATTGATTCAGGTAACGGAAAATATGTTTTTGAGGGGCTTTTTAAGTGTAGAGCACGGCATCGCCTCAGAGATTGCACATATCAGACTTCATTCAGTTTTGTCCCCTCTTACTCTGGTGAAAGGAGGAGTTCAAGATACAGCAGCTAAGTATTCAATAAGTTAATTATTTGTGACTGTTTGAGATTGGACAACATGCTACACATTCCATGGCTGTACTATATCATGTCAAATTTGAAAGATCTGGGGAGACCAGAGAGCTCTTTATTGATCCTGGTTGCATTGCCAAAGAAGACTTTGCTTGGTTGAAGCAGGCTTTCTCTCTCAGGGTGGCAGCAGAGTGTGAGGCTTCTCTCTTAACCAAGCAGTCAAAGCGCCAGTATATTCTGGTGAAGTCAGTGAGTGGTATGGAACCTTGCCTTTACATAGAAATGCTTTATTACCATCACCGGCTCTTGGCCTACTTCAGACTTGGCATGTTTCATCAGCTGATGTTTCCAAATGGAGGTTGGCACAAAAAAAACAATCTACCTGTATAAGTGTGTTATAACATCTCAGTTTGTGATATCTTGCACATTGTCTTTATTTGCCTCAGATTCAATACTCTGCTACAAATACATAAGGCCTCTCTTGCTGTCCATGAATTTTAGACAAGCGAGACCTGATTTTTTATTGTTGCAGCTTTTATCAATTCCCCAAATATGTTTTATGTGACATGGTTTTTATCAGGTGTTTTGAGCTTGAAATAATAAGGATATTGTCTGCATGTGGTTCCTTTGCACGGAAACTCTGTATGATGCTCTCATTCAACATGCTGTATGTAATTACATTTGCTGCGCTGTATTCTTTTATGGAGCCTCCTTGTCATGTGTTTTTGGATTTGTAACATGGGATGCCTTTTTGCACATGTATACTGTATTATGTCTCTAAAGGGCATTTTTATGAAACTCCCCTTAATGCATATGCTCCTGTCATGCTATTACCTTCCTTTGGGACATTTTTTATTAATTTAATTGATTGAATTTTTTATACTGGATCTTGTTATGCTGTATTTTATGAAGCATTGTTATTGCTGCCTTTTGACTGTGTATGGTCTGCTTACTTTTATGATTTTTTTATTCAAACATCGAATAAAATGTTTATGATGATGATGATGATTATGATGGATGGGGAATAACTCCGACCATATTACAAGGAAGAGGTTGGGACAGCGATTTGCCTGACAAACATTAGAGTATCGACATCAAGGGGATTATGTTGTTGCTGACAAATGTTGTTAGTGCTTTGCATCTGTAGAGTTAGAAATCAAATACTTTTTTTCCCTATAAAAGCAAATATTTTACTGCACATTGATTTATTGACATTACGTTGTGCATTTGGAGTTATGACTCGTGTTCACTAATCTGTATCTACACTTCCCCAGCTCCCAGGGAGCCTTTCACTAATCATCCTCAGCTCTTACTGAGAATTAAGTCAGAATCCAAAATCCAATCCAAAATCGATTTAGAGTGTGGCTTATCACCCCAGGCAGTATCCAGGCGCTGGGAGTTGTGAGTGCAAGATGGGATGGTTATTCCTCTAAGAGCCATGTCTTGAGTTTTCTCCTGAATTTGGTGAGGCTGGGTGTGGTTCATGGGTGGGTAGGTAGGTCATCCCACTTCTTGGGGACAGTGTAGGAGAAGAGGTGGCCTCCGCTTCAGGTGCAAAAGATTCTGAGGATTTGGGCGAGGGAGAGTTTAGTTGATCGGAGCTGGTGGAAGGAGAGTCTGGTTGATGATGTTGGGTCCGATGTTGTGGAGGGCTTTGAAGGCAATGGTGAGGATTTTGAACTTGCATCTCTTCTGTACGGGCAGCCAGTGTAGGTCTTTAAGGTGAGGTTTTATGTGGGTTTTTCTGGGTAGATCCAGGTCCCTGCTGCATTCTTGGTGGTCTGGAGTCTGCAAAAGAGTTGCGCGGGGAGTCCCAGGTATAGGGTATTTTGGCAGTCAAGTCTACTGGTGTCTTGGGTTATTACCTTTATGGTTTCGGCGGGGATCCATTTGAAGATCTTGCGGAGCATGCAGAGTTGGTGGAAGCAGGATAACGCCTCAGTGTTTACTTGTCTTCTGAAAGTGAGCGTGTTGTCCATGCTGAAACCAAGATTTTAGACGTGTTTTGTTGGGGTCAGGGGTTGTCTGAAAGCGGAGGGCCACCAAGAGTCGTCCCTGGGGAGGTGTTCCGAAAGATGATCACTTCTGCTTTTCCTGTGTTTAGTTTGAGGCAATTGTTTTTCATCCAGTTGGCTACGTGGCTCATGATTGCTGAAGTTTTCTCTGGTGGATGGGGAGGTGTGGTATCAGGGAAGAGGCGTATCTTTCAGCACGGAAGAGGACAAGCTGCGTGTCATCGGCATATGAGATTATGTTGAGTCCGTAATAGCACACGATCTCTGCCAATGGGTTCATGTAGGCGTTGAACAGGGTGGGACTGAGGGAGGAGTTCTGTGGGACTCTGCATATTATGTCCTTGGGATCTGATGTATAAGGAGGGAGGTGGACTTTCTGGGTGCGAACTGTGATGAAGGCGTGGATCCATTTGGGGTCGTTGCTTCTAATCCTTGTAAGGTGGAGTCTGGAAGTAAGGGCGTAGTGGGAGATGGTGTCGAAGGCGGCAGAGAGGTTGAGAAATATAAGTGCCGCCTTCTCAACTCAGTCTAGGAGGGATCTGATGTCATCTGCTGCGGCCGTGAGGGCGGTCTCTGTGCTGTAGTTGGTGTGGAAACGTGGAAACCACATTGGGAGGTGTCCACTAAGGTGTATTTTTCCAGGTGTTCAGAGAATTTTCTTTTTAACACATTTTTATTATTTTCGGTATAAATCATACAATAACATTCACGGTATAGTCCAGGACAGTATTTTTCATAATACATAGAGTTATTATCTCAGTGACACAGTTTTATATTGTACAACTCAGCCATACAATCCTATATCAAGATTCTAAACTTATGTTCATTCTTAACTACTATTTGGATACATAGTATATGCTTGCCATATTGTAGCTCACCAGGTGAAACTGTGTTCTGTTTAATACTTCTTAACACATAACAGTTAACACTCCCCCCCCTCCACTTTCAAACTTGACATCTTGCTCTCATAGGAGAATCATAGCAGTGGCGTGTTGTAGTTCAGCCGTTTGCTGTTAAGCGCATGCCCACCATTTAGATCTGGCGTGGAAGAGATCTTACTGTGTATCCATGCCCCGTGGCACTACCTCTGTATCACATTTCTGTTATTAACAAGTTTTCAGTAGTGGCAGTTAGGTTTTGCCAAACACAGTAGCCCATTACGGGTAATTATATATCTCCAATTAGACCCTCTCTGTCTCACATTTTGTTTTAAAAACATCCAGCATCTCATCCCAATCAATAGCCATAGGGTGTATACACAGTTCTCTACTCTCCTCCCTTCTGAGGGTTGTACTCTCGGCTCTGCCCCACTCCAACACCTCCACACTCCATTGCGCCATCAAGGGGGCCAGTGTAGCCTTCCAGCGCCTGGTCAATAGGCGCTTTGCCAGTAAGAGTGACAAGTCTGCAAACCGCGAGGACACCCTCCATTTTCTTGTGTGGGGAACCAACCCAAGCAAACACGCCTCTGCTGACCTCCAGACACTGCTTCCTGTTACCTTCTCCTAGATGGTACCCACCTCATTCCAGTACTGGGAGATATTAGGACAGCTCCAGAGCATGTGTAGTAGCTCTGCCTCTTCTACCCTGCATCGGGGACATGTTGATGTTAGTGCTGGGAATAGTATATGTAGCTTACGTGGTGTGCGATACGCTCTATGTAGTATGGTATATTGTATAAACTTGAATCTTGTGTTTCAAGATACCTGACTAGGGTACTCTAGTATTGAAGACCACTCTTTGTCTGATAATTCTTTACCCACATCCTCTCCGCACTTAATTTTAAGAGCTGGTAAGGGTTGCAGTAAGTGTACTCTCAGTCCTCGGTAAAGCCATTTTATTAAATGTTTCCCATGTTCTGTGGTATACACAGTATGAATAAAATCATGTGTGGGGGGGTTCCATGCCGTACGGGGCTCAGTGGCTCTTTACGTAGTGTATTATATTTGCATGCAGTAAAAATAATGAAGTTGGCAGGTTGTGTTCATGTATGAAATCCATATGTGTGAGTAAGTGATGGTCTTTGAATAGCATCCCAATTGTGTCCACTCCTTCTTGTGTCCACCTTTGTGTTCTGCTTTGGGTTATTGTTCCAACATTCACAGGTAGTCCCATCAGAGGAATGTTGGGGGCATAGGGAATTGAGCCAGCTGTATATTTGAGCGCAAGTTTCCAGTACTGTAGGGCCACTCGTAACAAAAGTGGTAGCCTCTCGGGGGTACAGGACCCGGGACATATCAGGGAGTGTAGACAGCCCCTATCTAACATTGCCTGGGTGAACTCTGTCGCTGGCAAGTTTAGTCCGGCCAGCCAGTATGCGAGCCACTGAAGCTGGCTCGCCACACAGTAGGATTTAAAGTCAGGTGCACTCATGCCTCCCTGGTTCACCGGCATTTGCAACTTTGCTAAGCTAATCCGGCCCTTCCCCTCCCCCAAATAAGTTCAATCAGCATAGAATGTAGTGCTTTAAAGTAGGTATCATGCACCTTCACCGGTAGATTAATAAAATAATACAAGATACGGGGCAGCATCACCATCTTGGCCAACGCTAGTCGGCCTGTGATGGATAGTGGTAACGTTATCCAAAACTGAATCTGTGGCTTGAGTGAGGTCATTGCTCTCTGCAATTTGCCCTCTAACAGGTCCAGTGGGGCTCGATAAATCTGTATACCTAGGTATCGAAAAGTGTCTACCGCTACCCGCAGTCGTCTATCAGCAAAGCCCACTGTGTCCCTTATATCTAATTCACGGAGGAAGAATGCTATGGACTTGTCATAGTTTATGTCAAGCCCTGAGAGTGGTGTAAAATTGTGAAATATCTGCTCAGCAGAACTCAGGCTGAGGCCATGGTTTCTCACATACAAGATAATGTCGTCGGCATATAGTGATACCGAGTGCATCGTACTCCCTACATCAATTCCCCAAGACTCGGCGTCTCTTCGCAGTTGGTGTCCCAAAGGTTCCACCGCTAAGACAAACAGCAGGGGAGACAATGGGCATCCTTTTCTAGTACCCCTCTGAATATGATAGGAGTTTGAAATGTTCTGCCCCATGTGCGCCCTCGTCGTAGGAGCAGCATAAAGCAGTCGGACCCAGTGTATGTCCTCATGGGGAAGCCCAAATCGTTCCTACACTTCAAAAATATAGTCCCAGTTTAAGGAGTCAAGTGCTTGGCAGAGATTCAAGGAAAGATAGCCCGCTTGGGGGTATCTCTCTCTGGCAGAATCTATCACATGATATAACCGGCGTATATTTAGGGAGGTATTACGAGATGGTATAAATCCACATTGATCTGTATGGATCAAATTGCCTATAAAGGGGAGGAGTCTCTGCTCTAATAATTTTGCTAGTATTTTATATTCTGTGTTCAGTACAGATAAGGGTTTATAGTACAACATACCTATTGCAGACTTGCCAGGTTTTAGTAGCAAGGTCACTATTGCTTGTTTAGTCGTATCAGGGAGGTAGCCAACTGCCAGTGAGGCATGGTATAACTTCTCCAGATGAGGGGCCAGTTTCGAACTATGTAAGGAATAGAATTCGGACGGGAGACCATCCGATCCTGGTGATTTATTATGCGCCATATCCTTAATGGCCCCACGTATCTCCCCTTGTGTTATCTGCGCTCCCAGGATTTGTTTGGCTGTATCATCAGGTGCCGGCAGTTCAATGTCAGATAGGAAGGAGCTAAGGTGTACCTGATCTAGTACTGGTGGGGCGGAATATAGGGTTATGTAGGAATGCCGCATTGATCTCTAGTTGAGTATTTATATGAGTTTGCTGTGGTGTATTAATGTGCAATATGGGAGTGGGGGATGGCTCATCTTTTATAAGGCGCGCAAAAAAAGCGCACCTGCCTTGTCCCCCTCACTGTGCGTACATTCCTTATATTTTGCATAGTCTACTTTTCGTAGTCGTTCCAGTAGTTCTGTGTGTTCGGCCCTGGCTTCTTGTAACTGCTGAGCTTGGGGGGTCTGCAACACTGCCTCCTTCTTTAGGGGCCCCAATCTGCCCTTCTACCTGTCTTAGCTCCCTCAATATGACTGTCCATACCCCTGTCATTGCTCCCATCATTGCTCCTCTTACCACCACTTTGAACGCCTCCCACTCTACTAACGAAGAGGACGCAGTACCGGTGTTGTTGGTAAAGAAATTAATTATTACCCGGGCCATTGCCTCTTTCAACGCAGCATCTTCCAGTAGTAATGGATGTAGTCGCCATGTTGGGATCGGTGTGGACATCTTCCCCCAATTCATAGTCAATTCTAATGGGTTATGATCTGATAGTGTTTTCCCTAAGTATGTAGCATGGGTCATGTGCGTCTGCAGTGCAGCGGGGCACAAAACACGATCAAGTCTCATGTGCACTCTTTGTGGGTGGGAATAAAAGGAATATTCTCTCATCCCTACATTTTTAGCCCGCCATATATCTGTAAGTGCCCAGCTTTGTAACCAATTCCGCAGTGCTTCCGCTTGTCTTTGCGTGTTAGTGCCTGACAGTGGGGGGGTGAAGCGGTCGAGGGTGGTGTCCAGCTCTGCATTGAAGTCCCCACCTAGTATCCAGGGGATGTGCGCCCATTGTGAGAGCACCACCGATAGGCCTTCTAGGAAAGAATCCTGACCACTATTTGGGGCACATATACTACCCAGTACCACAGGCTTCCCATCTAAGTTACCTCAGACCAAAGTGTACCTGCCTTCTTCATCCACATTTGTGTCCAGTACCTTGAAGGGAACCCCAGACCGTATCCACACAGCCGCCCCATGAGCAAACGCAGAATGTGAGGTGTGGAGCAGTTGCCCTCGTCATGTTTTGCGTAGTTTCACCGCCTCATGAGTGGTGAAATGCATTTCCTGTAAATATGCTATGTGTGCTTTACGGCGATTCAATTGGGCCAATATTCTATGCCGTTTGTGGATAGATCCCATTCCACGTACATTCCAAGTAATAATATTGTAATCATGTAACAACAACACTATGGAACATTAGTAGACTATTCCCTCTCGCCAGACTGCTGCTCACCAGACGTATTATGTGTGTTGCATTTGTTGATGTTAAAACTCTGAAATAATAAACATTTCCCCCAACTGTACCCAATACTAGGCAAAGCCAAAACTGACTCTGCCAAACCCTTACATAATAGAAACCTAATCCTGTCTGTGGAGTAATGGATGGGAATAGTGCCAGGGCTTCCCTCTGAGTCTGACACGACGGTGCTGTCTACAGAAGAGGCAATGCCAGGAGGGGGGATCCTTCTCTATGTATGGAGTATGCTGACTGTATTGCAGCAATCTGACCCTCCAACAACTGCGACAATGTTGTGCCGGTTTTTCTTCGTGCTGAATGTTGTCGATTTTGCTTGTCTTTGCGGGGATGGTGGTTCTTTCTTGGTGGTAGGGCATCACTTTGGCCTTTAGGGCCCGAGTGTGGGAAGGTCAAGTCCAGCCAGTCACTCACTAAATCAGGTGTTTCGAAGAAATGTGTTTTTTCATTGTGTGTGGTTCACAATCGAGCCGGAAACAGTAGGGCACACGGTAGTCCCTCCGCTTGGAGCCGCCTCTTTACTGACTGGAAGGAAGCTCTACGTCTCTGGACTGCCAGTGTGTAGTCCGGGTACATGGAGACTCGAGTATTATCTACGATGATGGGGTCCGTTTTCTCGCCACTTGTAGCAGAATGTCACGATCTTTGTAGTTTAGTACCCGGGCTATCAAGGGGTGCGGTGGTGCCCCTGGTGGGGGCCTCCTGCCAGGAATTTGATGCGCTCTCTCTGTCGTAAAGTGGGTTGATAGTCCATCCATTGCTGTCATTCTCAACCATGCTTCCAGATATTGTGTGGCGTCTTGTCCTTCTTTCCTCTCCGGGAGGCCGACTATGCGGACATTATTGCATCGCGATCTCCCTTCTGCGTCTTCAACTCTTTCTTGCAGGGCTTCTACTTGGTGTTGTAAGTGTTCAATAGTGTTTTTATTTTCCTTATGAGCAGGGAGGATAATAGCGACATTTGTTTCTGCCTGTTTTATTCTGTCAGTTAATTTTTTTTTATCATCCTTCAGGATACTCAGTTCCATTGTAATAGAGCCCAGCCGTTGTTCTATCGCCAGCCGTGATTCCCTGATTTGCTGTAAAATGACATAAAGTTTATCCTTTGAGGCATCTGTTGCTGTAGCTGGCCACGGATTACTGGAGGCTGGCGTCTCTGCGCCTTCAAGATGTTTGCCTTTTGTGCGGCCCATGACCTTGCCCACACGTAGTGCGACCAACCCGGTAGACCGGCACACCAGATCCCACAGTCAAAACAATGAGGGGCTTTCACCAAGGGAGGCTTCTATCCTCACAGCCTCAGTCATACACTTGTCAGCCTCAGTAGTAAGTTTCTGGCTGCAAGGTAGACGCTGGTAGTGTTTTTAGCTAACACCCGGTTCCATTCTCATAGCCCTCTCATATTGGTGGCCATTCTGTAAGCCGCACAGTGTAGTGTGATGCAAAGCGTTTACTACTAGTAGAATTTGAGATATTCCTCTGTGTTTTTCCACTTGTTGTACTCCTCGGCAGTTAAGGTCGCCATTGCTTTCTGCCCCTCGCACGCCGTCTCTACTCTGCGCTTCATCCCGCACAGCACACCGCAAGGGGGGGGGATCAGGCATCCGGGAGCGGCAGAGGCCCACAGCGCCGCAGCCCAGACTCCCCACAGCCGGCACCGATCACGACCGTGCCCCCGTCGAGTCCCTGACTCACCGCATCACGCCGCCGGCCCAACGACCGTCCCATCCGATCACGACTCTCCACTCGCTAGGCCCACCTCCTCACGAAGCCCGGTTACGCCCATACAATGCCGACCAGGAGCCCACCGTTGTTCCAATATGCCCTCGGCTAGCACCTGAGGGCAGGTATCGGTCCCTCGTCCATGGATGGCCCCGATTTGTTACAGATTTATTGATTTTAGCGGGCCCAGACCGGGAGCTCTGCAGTTAGATGACCGCCATCTTGGGCAGTTAGCCACGCCCCCCAGAAACTTGTTTGTTGATGGCTTTTACCAAAGTTTTTGCTGGGAAAGGGAGCAGCGATATGTGTCGATAGTTTTTGAGTTTGTTGTGGTCGGCCATAGTTTTTTTTCGAAGAGTGGCTTGATTTCAGCTTGTTTCCAGGTTTTGGGGATGGTGGCTGCTCTGATGGATGTGTTGATGATGTGAGTGAGGACTTGGTTGATTTCCTTCTGGCCCAGGTTAAAGATGTGCTAGGGGCATGGCCGTTGGGTGAGCCGGTGTGGGTAGCTCTCATGAGGTTTGCTGTTTCCTAGTTGGATAGGGGCCTCCAGTCCTTGATCAGGTGGCTGTGAGATCCTCCTCCTGGGATGAGTAGGTGTCTACATTGGTGGATTGGTGAGGAAAACTATTGTAGATAGCTGTGATCTTGTTGTGGAAATATTCCACCAGTGAGTCACAGAGGGTCTGTGACAGTTGGATGGCATTTTCAGCAGTCGCCGGGCAGGAGAACTGTTTGATAATCTTGAAATGTTCCTTTGGGCTGTTGGCCCTTTCCTTGATGCAGTTGAGGAGGGGAATCGTCTTAGTTTCTTTGATGCGGAGATTGTATTTTTTTTAGGGCTTCTTTGTGAATTGAGCGGTCTGTTTGGTCTTTGCTGGTGCATCACCATCTTTACATCCACTTGCAGTCTCTTATGAGTGTGCGGAGTTCAGAAATGAGCCATTTTGCTGGTTTACTGGAACTTTTGGAGGTGGAGCTGGTAATGGGGGCTACTTTGTTGGCACAGTTAAGGAGCCAGTCGGTTAGTTTGTTGGCATCTTGTTCCAGGTTGTTTGAAAGCGTGGATCTGTTGGAGTGGAGGGTGTTTCCCCATTGAGTTTTGGTGACTTTCTTCCATCTGCGGAGGGGGAGTGTCAGTGGAGTGGTCGAGGGCTCGGGATAGAGAACTATGGAGAAGCGTACCATGTGGTGGTTGGTCCATGTGAGTTCCAAGGTGTGGAAGAATATGACTTTGTTGCTGGGTGAGAAGATAGGGTCGAGGATGTGGCTCGCTGTGTTGGTGAGGTTGGTGACAAGTTGACTGAGTCCTGTCCTAATTTGCTGAGGTGGTCCAGGAGGTTGGTGGAGTTGTGGTCAAGGGGATCGTCCAGGTGAAAGTTGTGATCTCCTAGAAATATGTAGTCTGTTGAGTCGATGGGCAGCTGGGCAATGAAGTTAGCAATGTCTTTGCAGTAATTAGGGCAGGGGCCTGAGGGTCTGTATGCGAGGGTCTCCTTGATGGTGGTTCTGGTGTCGATTCTGATGAGAAAGTTGAGGTGTTCCATGAGGTGGGATGTCTCGTCTTCGAAAGTGGTGCATGTGAGGCTATCCTTCTGTATGATGGCGATGTCTCCTCCGTGCCTGTTTTGGCAGTCTTTATGGATCTTTTTGTAGCCAACAGGGGTGGCGCATATCTCAGTGATGAACATTAGGTCCGGGTTGAGGATGCTTAGGGTGTCCCATATCTCCGTGGTGTGTTTGCAGAGGGAACTTCTGTTGATCAGTAAGCAGTGTAGTTGCTTCTCTGGATTGGCTGGCACAGGTGAAGTGCCGGTGGGAGTCACCGTGGAGCAGGTGAATCGACACTGGCGGCATGCGAATGGTCCTTTTGTGTTCTGGGGGAGGTTGTGCAACAGTTTATGACCTTCTTTTTGGGGGCAAGGTCAAGAAGACCAGAATGGGTACTTAGCCCAGTTGTTCAGGATCCATAGCAGCTTGGGCCCCAGGACATCAGGCATAAAAGGCTACAACCATCATGGTTTGGTCCAGTAGCCCCTGCGTGCCCAGTGGCCCTCTGAGCGGGGTTCTGACAACCTCCAGCACCTGCAATAAGGTCACAACCTGCATTGCTGAAGTCACTGACTGGATAAAAAACAACTGTCTCCGAATGAAAATAGACAAGAGAGAAGTTGTGATCTTCGGAAATAACGCCGGACCATGGGACACAACCTGGTGGCCAGTGAAGCTAGGAGCAACACTCTTCCCCTCCACCCACACTAAGAACCTTGGGATCAACAGCAAAGTTGACATGACAACACTAGTCAACACACTCCTGCGTTCACACCCTGAAGATGCAGAAAAAAATGGCTCATGATCAACACCTATGTGCCAGAAGCAAGTTAAGTTACGGGAACACATTAAATGCAGGAATCAGCAAACAATTCACCAGAAGACTGAAAACCATTCAGAACTTGGCTTCCAGACTCACACTTAACCTCTCCTGACACATGCATATCACACAGAACTTCATGGTACTCCACTGGCTCCCTATACACAAACGGGCAGAGCTCAAACACCTCACTCACACCAACACAGGCACTGCATACCCATGAATATCATTTAGGGGCCACCAGGGGTTGCAGCTGCGACTCCCAGCTTGCCCCTTGCAGCCCATGGCAATGCCTTTGCAACCCCTGGCATCAGATGTTGCAAAATCAGTGCCAGGAACAAAGGGGCAGCTTGTTGCTTGGGCTCCACTTCCTTGTTTTCACTCAGTTTTTTAATAATTATATAATATTCACTATTAGTGTAATAAAAAATAGAGTACAGTTAGCTGGAACATGACCCTCCTTGGTAGCTGAAGTCAGTAAAAAACACATTTAAATGTATGTTGTGTGCATGTCTGTGGGTAAGACTGTGCCTATGTAAAATACAGTGTGTATATGAATGAATGTGTGCATGTGTAACTCATGTGTTTGTGATTGAAAGTAAAGATGAACTGGCATGTGATTTCACTTCCGCTACGCCTGGCATTTTGAAGACTTGATATCCTTGTGCATACCTCAATAGCTGTATCTCCTTTCACAAATCCACTTGACAACTCTGATCCAGATTACACATACACACAGAACATAGACCTTCTACATTGCTCTAAAGCATTGAACAAACTGCTGTTACACAACAGGGCCTCCTTTAAAAATTTTGCGTTCCTCAAGAAGCTGAAGACCTGGCTCTTTGATTAGCCCCTCTAGCCGCCCTAGGCTAGCTACAGAATACCTGCTTAGCACCACCATACCCATCCGGGGAATGGTGCGCTCTACAAATCCACATGACATTTTCCATTCTAATGTTGGGGGCACCACTGCCTCACAAGTAGACAGTGTCATGCCATTCACCAGCATTCATGCCCCACTGGAATCACCAGCCTACTCTATTTATTGTTCCTTTTATTTATATAGTGTTGTGTGCCTTCATGTGTTAATTGCAGAGGCAGAAACTGACTGTTGCCGATAAAACGTGCTATGTGAATAGCTTCACACCTCCCCCTGCAGGAACTGTAACACCTCAAAGGCTCACCCCTTTTGTTACAGCGCCCAAGGGCATCCCAGCTAGTGGAGATGCCCACCCCTTCGGCCACTGCCCCCACTTTTGGCGGCAAGGCTGGAGGAGATAATGAGAAAAACAAGGAGGAGTCACCCACCAGTCAGGACAGCCCCTAATGTGTCCTGAGCTGAGGTGACCCCTGCCTTTAGAAATCCGCCATCTTACTTTTGGAGGATGCCCCAATAGGATTAGGGATGTGCCCCCCTCCCCACAGGGAGGAGGCACAAAGAGGATGTAGCCACCCTCCAGGACAGTAGCCATTGGCTGCTGCCCTCCCAGACCCTATACCAGTAGAATGTCTGCTTGGAAATGATCTGGAGTCCTCAGCATGGGCTGAGGTAGAACTCAAAACCCATGCAGCCATGCTGGGTATCCCTGAACTGGTGTGTGTCAAGACAAGGGCACAATACAGGTCTCAGGGTGAAAAAGAAGTGTTGGAGTCTGGAATAATGGCCCAACCTTCCAAGAGAAAAGGAAAGAAGACTGGGGAACCAGCTTCAGCACAGAAAAAGAAACAGAACCTCTCTTCTCAGGAAGAAGTTCTATCCCCTGAGGGAACAGAGTCAATGGAGCTAGAACCTTACCAGGTTGAGCTCTTGGGCCCAGGGGGGCCCTCAAGGGAACAGCTGTGCAAGGGGCAAGGAACTTGTCCCTCTCTTGAAGGCCTAAGACAGCAAGCAGCTGAACAAGAAAATGGAATTGTCAGTGGAACACACAGGGTCTATTGGGAAGATGGACTCCTTCACACTAAGGCAAGAGATCCCAAACGTGGTGCCACTAGGAGAGTGGTAGTGCCTCAGGAGTTCAGGGATTTAAATCTGACCTTAGCCCATGACATTCCCCTTGCTGGGCATTTGGGACAAACCAAGACACGGGAGAGGTTAGTCAACCATTTCTATTGGCCCAGTATGTCCCAGAAGGTAAAGGAGTTTTGTGCCTCCTGTACCACCTGTCAAGCCAGTGGTAAAACAGGTGATCACCTAAAGGCCCCCCTCATTCCACTTCCGGTGGTTGGTGTCCCCTTTGAAAGAGTGTGAGTGGATATAGTGGGTCCACTTGAACCTCCCATAGCGTCAGGGAATCAGTATATCCTAGCAGTAGTGGATCATGCTACTAGGTACCCTCAGGCAATTCCCCTTAGGTCCACTACTGCCCCTGCAGTAGCCAAAGCACTCATTGGTATTTTTACCAGAGTGGGATTTCCTAAGGAGGTGGTTTCTGACAGAGGTACCAACTTCATGTCAGCTTACCTCAAACACATGTGGAATGAATGTGGGGTGACTTACAAATTCACCACACCATATCATCCACAAATCAATGGTCTTGTTGAGAGATTTAACAAGACATTGAAGGACATGATCATGGGGCTCCCAGAAAAACTCAAAAGGAAATGGGATGTCCTCTTGCCATGCCTGCTTTTCGCCTACAGAGAGGTGCCTCAGAAGGGAGTAGGGTTTTCCCCCATTGAACTTCTGTTTGGCCATCGTGTTAGGGGACCACTAGCTCTTGTAAAAGAAGGCTGGGAGAGACCTCTCCATGAGCCTAAACAAGATGTGGTGGACTATGTACTAGGCCTACGTTCAAGGATGGCAGAGAACATGGAAAAGGGAAGCAAAAACCTTGAGGCCAGCCAACAACTCCAGCATATGTGGTATGACCAAAAGGCTGCTATGGTTGAGTTTCAGCCAGGGCAGAAAGTCTGGGTTCTGGAGCATGTGGCTCCCAGGGCACTTCAGGACAAATGGAGTGGCCCTTACCCAGTGCTAGCGAAGAAGAGTCAGGTCACCTACCTGGTGGACCTAGGCACTAGCAGGACCCCCAAGAGGGTGATCCATGTTAACCGCCTAAAACTCTTCCATGATAGGGCATATGTAAACATGTTAAGGGCTACAGATGAGGATCAGGAAGCAGAGAGTGAACCTCTCCCTGATCTCCTCTCCACTGACCCTAAGGATGGCACAGTAGATGGAGTGATCTATTCAGACACCCTCTCTGGCCAACAGCAGGCTGACTGCAGGCAAGTCGTCCAGCAGTTTGCTGAGCTCTTTTCCCTAACCCCTGGTCAGACACACCTGTGTACCCATGATGGGGACACAGGAGACAGCATGCCTGTCAAAAACAAAATATTCAGACAGTCTGACCAAGTTAAGGAAAGCATCAAAGTGGAAGTCCACAAGATGCTGAAGTTGGGAGGGATTGAGCACTCTGACAGTCCTTTGGTCCCCAAACCTCACAGAAAAGATGGCAAGAGAGAGATGAGGTTTTGTGTGGACTACAGAGGGCTTAATTCTGTCTCCAAGACAGATGCTCACCCCATTCCAAGGGCCATTTATTGACAAATTGGGTGCTGCCAAATACTTGAGTACCTTTGACTTGACAGCAGGGTACTGGCAAATAAGAATGGCACCAGGAGCAAAAGAGAAAACAGCATTCGCTACACCTGATGGGCACTACCAGTTTACTGTGATGCCCTTTGGCTTAAATAATGCCCCTGCCACCTTCCAAAGGTTGGTGAATCAAGTCCTTACTGGCTTGGAGTCCTTTAGTGCAGCTTATCTTGATGATATTGCTGTCTTTAGCACCAGATGGCAGGATCACCTGGTCCACCTGAAGAGGGTTCTGCAGGCCCTGCAAGCAGCAGGCCTCTCTATCAAGGCATCTAAATGTCAGATAGGGCCGGGTACTGTGGTTTATTTGGGACACCTTGTAGGCGGAGGCCAAGTTCAGCCACTTCAACCCAAGATCCAGACTATTCTGGACTGGGTAGCTCCAAAAACCCAGACTCAAGTCAGGGCATTCCTTGGCTTGACTGGGTACTATAGGAGGTTTGTGAAGGGATATGGATCAACAGTGACACCCCTCACAGAACTTACCTCCAAGGAAATGCACAAGAAAGTGAAGTGGACCGTGGACTGTCAAAAGGCCTTTGACACCCTGAAGCAAGCAATGTGCACAGCACCAGTTTTGAAAGCTCCAGATTACTCTAAGCAGTTCATTGTGCAGACAGATGCCTCTGAGCACGGGATAGGAGAAGTCCTGTCCCAAGCAAATGATGATGGCCTTGACCAACCTGTTGCTTGTATTAGCAGGAGGTTACTCCCCAAGGAGGAGCGTTGGAGTGCCATTGAGAGGGAGGCCTTTACTGTGGTCTGGTCCCTGAAGAAGTTGAGACCATACCTTTTTGGTACTCACTTCATAGTTCAAACTGACCACAGACCCCCTCAGATGGCTAATGCAAATAAAAGGAGAAAACTCTAAACTGTTGAGGTGGTCCATATCCCTACAGGGAATGGACTTTGTAGTGGAACACAGACCTGCGACTGCCCATGCCAGTGCAGTTGGCCTTTCCAGGTTCTTCCACTTAGAAAATGAATACTCTCTTGGGAAAGGTTAGTCTCATCCTCTTTCATTTGGGGGGGGGGGTTGTGTAAGGAAATGCCTCCTTGGCATGGTTACCCCCTAACTTTTTGCCTTTGCTGATGCTAAGTTTTGATTGAAAGTGTGCTGGGATCCTGCTAACCAGGCCCCAGCACCAGTGTTCTTTCCCTAAACTGGTACCAAGGGCTCTGATGCCAGGAAAGGTCTCTAAGGGCTGCAGCATGTCTTATGCCACCCTGGGGACCCCTCACACAGCACATGCACACTGCCTCACAGCTTATGTGTGCTGGTGGGGAGAAAAAGACTAAGGCCCTCATTCTGACCTTGGCGGGCGGCGGAGGCCGCCCGCCAAAGTCCCGCCGTCAGGTTACCGTTCCGCGGTCGAAAGACCGCGGCGGTAATTCTGACTTTCCCGCTGGGCTGGCGGGCGGTCGCCTTCAGACCGCCTGCCAGCCCAGCGGGAAAGAGGCTTCCACGATGAAGCCGGCTCGGAATCGAGCCGGCGGAGTGGAAGCTGTGCGACGGGTGCAGTTGCACCCGTCGCGTATTTCACTGTCTGCGCAGCAGACAGTGAAATACATGTAGGGGCCCTCTTACGGGGGCCCCTGCAATGCCCATGCCAGTGGCATGGGCACTGCAGGGGCCCCCAGGGGCCCCATGACCCCCCCTACCGCCATCCGGATCCCGGCGGTCGGACCGCCGGGATCTGGATGGCGGTAGGGGGGGTCGGAATCCCCGCGGCGGTGCAGCAAGCTGCGCCGCCGTGGAGGATTCAATGGGGCGGCGGTACACTGGCGGGAGCCCGCCAGTGGTGCCGGTCCGACCGCGGCTTTACCGCCGCGGTCGGAATCCCCATTGGAGCACCGCCGGCCTGTCGGCGGTGCTCCCGCGGTCCTCCGCCCTGGCGGTCTTTGACCGCCAGGGTCAGAATGACCGCCTAAGTCAACATGGCACTCCCCTCAGAGTGCCATGCCAACCTCACACTGCCTGTGGCATAGGTAAGTCCTTCTCTAGCAGGTCTTACAGTCCTAAGGCAGGGTGCCCTATACCACAGCAAAGCAAAGCAAAACCGTAGACATTGTAAGTGCAGGGTAGCCATAAGAGTATATGGTGTTGGAGTTTGTCAAACACGAACACCACAGTTCCATAATGTCTGCACTGAAAACTGGGAAGTTTGGTATCAATCTTCTCAGCACAATAAATGCACACCGATGCCAGTGTGCAATTTATTGTAACATACACCCAGAGGGCATCTTAGAGATGCCCCCTGAATACCAATCCGACTTCTAGTGTAGGCTGACCAGTTTCTGCCAGCCTGCCACACACCAGACATGTTGCTGGCCACATGGGGAGAGTGCCTTTGTCACTCTGTGGCCAGGAACAAAGCCTGTACTGGGTGGAGGTGCTTCACACCTCCCCCTGCAGGAACTGTAACACCTAGCGGTGAGTCTCAAAGGCTCACCCCTTTTGTTACAGCGCCCCAGGGTATCCCAGCTAGTGGAGATGCCCGCCCCTTCGGCCACTGCCCCCACTTTTGGCGGCAAGGCTGGAGGAGATAATGAGAAAAACAAGGAGGACTCACCCACCAGTCAGGACAGCCTCTAAGGTGTCCTGAGCTGAGGTGACCCCTGCCTTTAGAAATTCTCCATCTTAGTTTTGGAGGATTCCCCCAATAGGATTAGGGATGTGCCCCCCTCCCCACAGGGATGAGGCACAAAGAGGGTGTAGCCACCCTGCCGTACAGTAGCCATTGGCTACCACCCTCCCAGACCTAAACACACCCCATAATTTAGTATTTAGGGGCACCCCAGATCCCAGGAAGTCAGATTCCTGCAACCTGAAGAAACAAGAAGGACTGCTGACCTACAAGCCTGCAGAGAAGGAGGAAGACGACAACTGCTTTGGCCCCAGCCCTACTGGCCTGTCTCCAACTTCGAAAACCTGTAACCAGCGACGCATCCGACAGGGACCAGCGACCTCTGAAGCCTCAGAGGACTGCCCTGGACTAAAGGACCAAGAAACTCCAGTGAGCAGCAGCCCTGCTCAAAACCAGCAACCTCTTTGCAACAATGAAGCAACTTTCAAAGACTGCATGTTTCCCGCCGGAAGCGTGAGACTTCACACCCTGCACCGGACGCCCCCGGCTCGAGATCCAGAGAACAAACACCACAGAGAGGACCCCCCGGCAACTGCGAGCCCGTGAGTAGCCAGAGACGACCCCCCTGAACCACCACAGCGACAGCTACAAAGAGAATCCAGAGGCTCCCCCTGACCGCGACTGCCTGTAACAAGGGACCTGATGCCTGGAACCATCACTGCACCCGCAGCCCCCAGGACCTGAAGGAACCAAACCTCAGCGCAGGAGTGACCCCCAGGCGACCCTCTGCCTAGCCCAGGTGGTGGCTGTCCCGAGAAGCTCCCCCTGTGCCTGCCTGCACTGCTAGAGTGACCCCCTGGGTCCCTCCATTGTTTTCTACCTGAAACCCGACGCCTGCTTTGCACACTGCACCCGGCCACCCCTGTGTCGCTGAGGGTGTGTTTTGTGTGCCTACTTGTGTGTCCCCCAGTGCTCTACAAACCCCCCCTGGTCTGCCCCCGAGGAAGCAGGTACTTACCTTTTGGCAGACTGGAACCGGAGCACCCCTGTTCTCCATAGGTGCCTATATGTTTTGGGCACCTCTTTGACCTCTGACCTGACCGGCCCTGAGCTGCTGGTGTGGAAACTTTGGGGTTGCCTTGAACCCCCAACAGTGGGCTGCCTATGCTCCAGGACTGAGACTTGTAAGTATTTTACTTACCTCACAAACTAACCTTTACTTACCTCCCCCAGGAACAGTTGAATTTTGCACTGTGTCCACTTTGAAAATAGCTTATTGCCATTTTTACAAAGACTGTATATGATATGCTTTTATTCAAAGTTCCTAAAGTATCTAAGTGAAGTACCTTGCATATAAAGTGTTTACTACAAATCTTGAACCTGTGGTTCTTAAAATAAACTAAGAAAATATATTTTTCTATATAAAAACCTATTGGCCTAGAGTAAGTCTTTGAGTGTGTGTTCCTCACTTATTGCCTGTGTGTGTACAACAATTGCTTAACACTACCCTCTCTCTGATAAGCCTACTGCTCGACCACACTACCACAAAATAGAGCATTAGAATTATCAAATTTTGCCACTATCTTACCTCTAAGGGGAACACTTGTACTCTGTGCACACTATTTCTTACTTTGAAATAGTATATACAGAGCCAACTTCCTACAGTTGTGTTCTGAAATTCCTCGCCACAAAAATCATTGACAGCATACCAATTTAATTAGCAGCTGTTTCAGCAGTTGTGACAACCACGTCACAAGGTACAGTGTGATTGGCTCATTCAGTAATGTAATATGACCAGTGCATTAAATGGGGCGGTACTCACTGGTGTTCTCTCCTTGAGAACCTTTGTGTCAAGAGCGTACTGGTACTCCTAGTGGCATGCTTGCAGGCTCTGGATTGTGGTTACGTGAAGCGCAGGTTCTGCTGGATATAACGCATTCAGATGGAGCGCATCTTTGAGGCGCTGTGACAGTTAATGGTGAGTGTACTCCAGAGCTAGGTTGCTGCTGCTGCAGCCTTACACGCGGAACACCAATAAGGAGCTGTGGCTTGAGGGCTAATGCTTCCGACGTTGGAACTGTTGCTCTGTCAGTTAGAGTCTAAGGTTGCAGCGCTAGAATACACTCGCCATTATCTGTCAGAGCGCGTGATGTCCTTCCTGCAATGTGCAACTGGTACATATTTTGCAGTTATACAGGGCCGGCACTGGGCATGGACAGCGTGGGCAGGTGCCCAGGGCCCTGCGCCTGCTCGCTGCCTTGGGACCTCGCATCATTTAAGACTCAACAGTTTCGAGGCCCCGTGGACCCCTCAGAATTTAACATTTCCCATGCTGCCCTCTCTCTCTGAAACTAATTACTGCATCTGCATGATGATGACAGCAATTAGACATGTGCTTAAAGTGCCCTTAGTTGTGAAGTGCATCCTCCCCTGTATGAATGAAAAGTGGGATATCCTGCAGGGTGTACCAACATAAGATATAATGACGTCGTCGCATCACAATGGAAACTGCTCATCTAGAATGAGGGAAAAGGAAGCAGAGAGGCAAATAAAACGAGTAAGACAAACGGAATAAAGTGAGAGGGAGAGAGAGCAGATAAGTGTGAGTAAAGCAGTGAGATAGGTGCAGCATAGCAGCAGAATCAGCATGTAAAAGTGGCTGGAGCAAGGCTTTAATTGAGCTGAGCCCCTTGAGTCTTAGACCCAGTAGAAATTGTAAATTTACATTAAAATGATCCCTATATTTATGTCCTTAACTTTACCTGCAAAAATACTGTACCATTGTTTGAGCAATGAGTGTATAAGACGTTGCCAGAGTCGGACTGGCCTATAGGGCAACCAGACTGTTTTGACGGGCTAATGTGTCAGGTTAGTATGTGGACCATTTGTTTGGCTGTTTGTTGGCTTGCAGGTGAGAAGTTTTTTACAGTTTACTGTTTTTACTGTTGATTTTCTCGATATTTAAACAAACACTGTCTACAGCAAACTCAAGCCTATGAAGTCTTCCATGCCTTTACAAAAAATATACACAGCAGTCTCTACAAGTTAAAAACGGCCCTAATTTCCAGCTACCTAATTGACTAATGGGGGACACTTTTATTTTGGTGCCTGGGCCTGGTTTCTGTCCCAGTCTGATGCTGCATGTTACAGTAATAAATGGCAGCGATTTAGTTCCTGTTTATATTTCACATGCTTTAGTTAATTTTGCATTCCTTAAGAATATTCACCCTCATTACAACCCTGGCGGTCGGTGTTAAAGTGACGGTAATACCACAAACAGTCCAGCGGAGAAAAAAATGGGATTACGACCGTGGCGGAAACCGCCAACATAGCCAGCCACTTTAACACTCCATCCACCACGGCGGTACAAACAAACAGCGTGGTGGACACCGCCAACAGACAGGCAGAAGACAACGTCCCGCCCACCCTATCACAACAGGCCTATCGGTCACCTTTTCCGGGGCGGAAACAACGCGAACAAAAACACAGCGGAAACAGTACACAGAAGGGAAAACACTCACCTCTCCACACCTGACGAGGAACCAGGACGCCATGGAGCTCAAATTGCAGATACTGCCGATTATGGTCTTCCTGCTCCTCTATCAAGAGCTCCAACGAGGGCGGCGACGACCACGGTGAGTACTGCGCCTACAACACAGGGGAGGGGGAGGGAAAAGAGAGTGACACACACACGCAACACACAACACCCCCACCCACAACACCATACACACAAATACATGCTGCAACATTACATATACGCCCCCCCACACCCTGGAAGAACGCAAGGAGAAAAGGAAATGATTTGAACAAATGTAATCATGTGAAATATCATTATCAAAATTCAAAATCCAGTATATACAATTATGTACACCAAATACACAAGTCCGGATAGTGCACCAATCATTGTCCGTGGACCACTGGGCCCAAAATGCATGGGCGAGACCCACACATGATACCTGACTCCAAACGGAGAGAACACTGGAGGGGCATCAGATAGAAAATATACAGGCACCTCAGGGGGAGAGGGAGGGGGGGCACCTCAGCCTGATGAACACACAACGCCACTGCTCTACGAGGGGGCTCCATGCCCACAGTTTGGTCCTGGGGTGTGCAAAGCCACAGTCTCTCAAGTCTTTTCAGTGGGTGGTTTGTCCACTGCTTTATCCTGGGGAGTGCAAAGCCACAGTCTCTCAAGTCTGTCCAGTGGGTGGTTTGCCCACTGCTCTATCCTGGGGAGTGCAAAGCCACAGTCTCTCAAGTCTTTCCAGTGGGTGGTTCGCCCACTGCTTTATCCTGGGTAGTGCAAAGCCACAGTCTCTCACGTCTTTCCAGTGGGTGGTTTGCCCACTGCTTTATCCTGGGGAGTGCAAAGCCACAGTCTCTCAAGTGGATAACAGTCTCCACTGGTTCTGGAGGGGGCTTTGTGCCCAGAGTGCTTCATCCTGCCAAGCACTGAGGTAGTGGATGTATCTCTCCAATGGTTCTGGAGGGGACTTTGTGCCCAGAGTGCTTCATTCTGCCAAGGACTGAGGTAGTGGATGTCATTCTCCACTGGTTCTGGAGGGGGCATGGTGCCCAGAGTGCTCCACGTGCAGTGTGGCCGGAACAATACACTCTCCTGGGTGTGTGTGCCACGAGATTGCCGAGGTAGAGGTAGCATGAGACACCATGGAGGCAGAGACATACCCCATACTGCTGCGGCTTTGCATTCCATATGCAGGTGACAACTGTGATGACAGTGATACTTCGTGGAAGCTGCCCAGGGTCCTTGAACTCACCACCAGCCTCGGACCACTGACCACTGGGGATGGTAGCCATGTCTGTGGTGGTGCCACTGTCTGAGGATGTCACGGGCCCGCTGGCGGTGCTTGCGTCGGTGTCAGTCGTGGCGGTGCTGGCGGCGGGGTCTGTGGCGGGGGAGCATGTGTCAGCACCAGCTGAGTGAGAAAGCAGGATTTCTCCTGCAGCCTTGGACGGCTGCCCACTGAAGAACAGGCCGGGGACTGTCGTAGCGGCTGTAGACGTGCCGGAGGCGGTGCAGGTGGCGGTGCTGGTGGCGGTGCAGGTGGCGGTGTTCTCCGCCGTACAGGTTGCCGCGGGCTTGGACGTAGACAGAAAGTGTGACACTGGTCCCTGAGTCGGTGCCACCATGCCCTCTCCTGACCTGCCCTTCAGTTTTTGGCCCTTCCCCACCTTTGATGGAGGCGCAGTTGTCTTGCCACTGGAGGGGGAGTTTTCGGCTTCTCCCTCCGGGATGTGGGCACCTTTTTAACCTTGGCAGGTGGCGGAATGTCCTTGCCCTCGCCCCGTGGTACACTGGCAGCCCTGATGGTTGGCGCACTCCATGACCCCGCAGTTGCTGGCACCACTGTGCCTGGGGATGTGGTGCCTGAGGTGCTGGGCTGGGACCTGGAAAGCCTCGCCCTAGGGGAAGGACGGGGGGTGTAGGGAATGTTAGCTAGGAAAAGTTTTTTTAGACACACTGGGACGGGTAGATGGAGGGGGTTTGGGAGTGGAGGAAGAGGTAGTGGTTGTAGGAGGTGTACGTCTGCTGAATGTGGGTGAAGGTGCATGGGCTGGAGGCTGTTGTGAGGTGAATGGCTGTTGGGTGTGTGTGTGCCTGCGTTTGTGTACTTTGGGAGGAGGGCTCACTGACACACTGGGAGAGGACACTGGGAATGTGTGAATGGAAGTGGGGTGGTGAGTGCACATGAGCGGTGTGTGGTGATGGGCGTGCTGGTGATGGAGGTAGTGGCTGAGGATGTAGTGCATGCAGGTGTGAGTGAAGACGAGACTGGGAGGGAGGAGGGAGACGTGGAGGAGGGGGACACAGTGGGGGAAGTGGATGTTGGTATGTGTGCATGGGTATGATGCTTGTGTGAGTGCCTGTGGGATGTGTGGTGCTTATGTTTGCCTGAGCCACTCTTGTGTGTTGATGTGTGTGCATGCTGGTCTGATGGTGTGCTTGGGATAGGCTGAGGTACTGGGGATTGGGTCTGGGTGGAGGAGGATGGAGGGGGGAGGTTGGACACAGGGACAATGGCTGCCATCAGTGCAGAGGCCAGATCCTGAAATGCTCTCTGTTGGGCTGCCTGGCCAGAATGAATGCCCTCCAGGTATGCATTTGTTTGTTGCAAATGCCTCTCAACACCCTGGATGGCATTCAGAATGGTAGACTGCCCAACAGTGAGGGATCTCAGGAGGTCAATAGCCTCCTCACTAAGGGCAGCAGGGCTGACTGGGGCAGGGCCTGAGGTGCCTGGGGCGAAGGAGATGCCCACCCTCCTGGGTCAGCGGGCATGGGACACAAACTAAGGGGCTGCTGGGAGGACGGTGCTGGTAGGGAGGGTGGCAGCTGTACCTGTTGATGTGGTGGGCACAGAGGGGCCCGCCACCGCAAGGGAGCTCCCATCAGAGGAGGAGTCACTGTCGCTGGTCTCTGCTCCTGTCCCCACCGTGGAGCTCCCCTTGCCCTCCATCCCACTGGTGGCTTCAGACTCCGTTGTTTCGCCCTCCAGTGCCAAGTGGGATGCAGCTCCCTCCTGCTCCGGTGCCAATGCTCCCCCGCCTGATGATGCTATTGCACACAAGAACAGGGACACCACAAAAAGGGGGGGGAAGACAGGAGAAAGACATGTTCAGTGCATGCAACACCACTACCGTTGGCGGACACAACAGACACAGCAGCCCTCTGCACTACGCCATGCACTTATAGTTCCTAGATTAAACACATGCCCATGGGTTACAAGGCCTAAGCCAAATTGCTGCACACCTGGAAGTCACAGGAGCCTGACTAGGTGTAGATGGCACTAACCACTAGTAGGGTTGGGGTGCCACATAGCCTCCCTCACAAGGGACCTTGCCTAACAAGCTCGCCCTGGCCTTGGGGAACCCACTGCCCGCCTCTCCCACCCAGACACCTCGTAATGGGCGCAGAGTCAGCTCAATGAGGGTGTACTCACCCCCTTGTGGCTGCTGTGATGCCCTCAAGCGCCCTTCCAACTCCAGATACGCCACCGCCAGGATCCAGAACATCAGGGGGTTATGGTGCGACGGCACCCCTCCCACGTTGGGAGGCCATCCCCAGCTGGGCCTCTGCCGTCTTCTTGCTCCAGCGGTGCAGGTCCTCCCATCTTTTACGGCAGTGGGTGCTCCGTCTGTGGTGGACCCCCAGGGTCCGGACATCCTTGGCGATGGCACGCCAAATAGCCTTCTTCTGGTGGGCACTGACCTAGAGGAATAGTACAGGGGGAAAGGCAATTCTTTACCCGTTCTGACCGTCATACTCATTGGCCTCCGTTCCCACCCTTGCCCTGACGCACATGCACTCACCGTCCGCACATGCAGGCCTCAGACCCCCCCCCCCATGTATCTTCCATCCACACCACTCCAAACAGGCATTGCCCATGCAGCATGCTTACAGTGTACTCACCTGTTTGTCTGGAAGACCGTACAGTTGTGTGTAGTGGGGGAGGACCCCATCCACTAGTTTCTCCAACTCCTCCGAAGTGAAGGCAGGGGCCCTTTCCCCAGACCCATGAGCCATCGTCGCTTCCAGACACAGGTCACAGCAGCACTTGCAGTGTAGGTCCTCTCCTGTTGAAGGTCAGGTATCAAGTGAGTGAACTAACAGAAAATAGTGGTCACGTCCGTGGCGGTGTGTACCGTCACCACCGGCGTACATCGTCATTGGCTCCTCGGACCCATAGGGTCCAATGTTAACCAATGCAGAATTGCGCCGCGGTCTTCGACCGCCCACCGCGACAGTGTAGAATGCCAGTGCAGTTACCTCATATCCCCTTGTCCCACCTTACAGGTCAGGCAGCCGCCATTTCAGGGGGCCAAATGGCATTAATACTAACTGCGTCACACCAATGTAGGCCTTGAATACACAGGGTTACAGGCACTTTGCGGATTAATATATGTGTGCAAATTACATTTTGTGATTCCTCACTGTTGGCTGACTCTCTGCTCGCTGTTCTCCTCCATAGGGCACGTCTGCTGGGGCAGGTGATGAGATGGCGGCATCTTACGGTCTACAGACCGATGTTGGACCTGTCGACAATGGAAGAGAGACACGTCACAGTCACCTACAGACTTGATTGTGCAACAATTCAGGAACTGTGGGCCCAGTTGGAGCCAGACCTGATGTCAGCTATCCGCCATCCCACAGGGATACCCCCTCTAGTGCAGGTCCTGTCAGTACTCCATTTCCTGGCAAGTGGTTCCTTTCAAACAACAGTGACCATTGCATCAGGGATTTCCCAGCCAATGATCTCTAACGTGTTGTCCAGAGTGTTGCCTACCCTGCTGAAACACATGCGCAGCTACATTGTGTTTCCTCAGGTGGAGGATTTGCCCACTGTGAAGAGTGACTTCTATGCCCTGGGACATATCCCCAGCATCATTAGTGCCATTGATGGGACACATGTGGCACTGGTACCCCCATGCAGGAGAGAACAGGTGTACAGAAACCAGAAGAGCTACCATTCTATGAATGTGCAGATGGTGTGTTTGGCAGACTAGTACATCTCCCATGTGAATGCCAAGTTTCCTGGCTCAGTGCATGATGCTTACATTTTGAGAAATAGCAGCATCCCTTATGTGATGGGGTAACTCCAGAGGCACTGTGTGTGGCTCATAGGTGAGGACAAGGACCCTATACAGTGTGAATAGGTATCTGGGTATGGGGTTGTCCCCAAGGGTTAGTGCGTGTCGTAACAGTTGTCCCTCGATATTTGCAGGTGACTCTGGTTACCCCAACCTGTCATGGCTACTGACCCCAGTGAGGAATCCCAGGACAAAGGCAGGGGTACGCTACAATGAGGCACATGGGCGAACTAGTAGGGTGATTGAACGAACCTTCGGCCTCCTGAAGGCCAGATTCTGGTGCCTCCATATGACAGGTGGTTCTCTCTACTACTCACCAAAGAAGGTGTGCCAGATCATCGTGGCCTGCTGTATGCTGCACAACCTGGCTTTGCGACGCCAGGTGCCTTTTCTGCAGGAGGATGGGCTAGATGGTGGTCTTGTGGCAGCTCTGGAGCCTGTGGACAGTGAGGAAGAGATGGCAGAAGAAGAGGATATCTCCAACAGAAACAACATAATCATGCAATACTTCCAGTGAGAAACAGGTAAGAAGATGTCACTGCCTCCCATATCTCATTCTATTATTGGAGCTAGCATACGTCTGCCTTTTACACTCAGTCTATGGACCCTGACTTGTCACTTTGGCTTTCCATTTCACATATGTGAGTCCCACTTTGTGCCCTCTGCTATATTTCCTCCAGGCCTACAGCTGTGTTACATCTGTATGTGCACAAGTAAATTGACATTGCTATATTCCATGGTTATTGCAATTACACGTTTGTGAAAGCACAGACTGACTCCAGATTGTTTTGTGATTGAAGTGTGTTTATTTCTGTGCAAATAAGTGGAGGGGGTTGTAAAATGGGCGGGGGATAGTGGAGGAATGTTCATGGCAGAGTTCAGTCTATTTGTTTCACAGGTGCATTGTCCAAAGGGGCATAGGAAGTGGAGCAATGGCAGTTGAAGGATGGACAGGGTGACAAAGTGGGACAGAAGGGTGACATTCAGGGGGGTCTCATTTCCTGGCGGGGGTCTTGGCAATGTTCGCTGTCTTGTTCCTGGATCTCAGGGACCGTTTGTTGGGTGGTTCTCCATCTGCAGGGGGTGGGGTGCTGGTGTCGTGTTCCTGTGGCGGTGCCTCTTGTCCACTAGCGCCGGCAGAGGTGGAGGGCTGTTCATTGTCCAGGCTAATGTCAGGGGCCCCTTGTTGTGCCACAGTGTCCCTCCTGGTGTTGACAAGGTCTTGCAGCACCCCTGCAATGGTGACCAGGGTGTTGTTAATGGACTTCAGGTCCTCCCTGATCCCCAGATAGTGTTCCTCCTGCAGCCGCTGGGTCTCCTGAAACTTGGCCAGTACCGTTGCAATCGTCTCCTGGGAATGATGGTAAGCTCCCATGATGTTGGAGAGGGCCTCGTGGAGAGTGTGTTCACTGGGCCTGTCCTCCCCCTGTCGCACAGCAGTCCTCCCAGCTTCCCTGTTTTCCTGAGCCTCTGTCCGTTGAACCGTGTGCCCACTGCCAGTGCCCCCAGGTCCCTGATTTTCTTGGGTTGGTGGGTTTGCATGGGTTCCCTGAAGTGGTGGACACACTGCTGATTGACGTGTCCTGGGGACAGAGGGATGGGCCCGCTGTGTGGGTGCTGTGGTGGTGTTTCCTGAGGGGGGAGGCTCTGTGGTGGCTTGTGCCAGTGTCAGGGGAACTGACTGTCCTGAGGTCCCTGATGGGCCGGGCTGGTCATCTTGATCCAGTTGTGCAGAGCTGCTTTCATCACTGTGGGTCTCTTCTGTGGGGGGACTGGATATATCTGGTACCTCCTGCCCGGTGACATTGGGTAGGAGTCCTGCAGGGGTGTAAAGGCATGATTATTGCATCTGTGTGTGCCATCGTGTGCAGTGGGTGAGTGACCCTGTACTCCAGTGCTTGCATTCTTGGCTTGGTCCTTGTGTGATATTTGGTTTGGGGTCTGTGTGGGTATCCGTAGTGGACATGCTTTGGTGATGGGTGTCCATGCTTTGTTGTTGCATGCAGGGCTTGGTATTGGGATGGGTGGGTTGTGATAGTGGGGCATATGTGAGGTGTTGGAGTGATGGGGGTGCGGGTGGGAGTATGTGATGGCATGCAGGAAGGGTGGGGGGGGATATACTAGAGTCCAGTCCTCCTGCTACTCCTGCGAGGCCCTCAGGATGCAGTATTGCCAAGACCTGCTCCCCCCATGTTGTTAGTTGTGGGGAAGGTGGTGGGGGTCCACCGCCAGTCCTCTGTACAGCAATCTGGTGTCTGGAGGCCATGGAACGCACCTTCCCCCGTAGGTCGTTCCACCTCTTCCTGATGTCATCCCTAGTTCTTGGATGCTGTCCCACTGCGTTGACCCTCTCGACAATTCTGCGCCATAGCTCCATCTTCCTTGCAATGGAGGTGTGCTGCACCTATGATCCGAATAGCTGTGGCTCTACCCGGACAATTTCCTCCACCATGACCCTGAGCTCCTGCTCAGAGAACCCGGGGTGTCGTTGAGGTGCCATGATGTGGTGTGGGTGATGTGTAAGGTGGTGTGTGTTGTGATGTGTGAGGGGATGTGTTGGTGTGTGTTGTTTGAGGTGCGTGGATGTTGTGTAAGTGATGGTGTTGTGTGTCTGTGGATGCTGGTGTTGTTTATGGTGGTGGTCTCTCTCTGGCGTGGTTTCAGAATTCTGGTAGTAAGGGTTTGTGGGTGTGTGCTTTATATTGGATTGGGTGTGTGGGTGTGGTGCGTGTATGTGTGTCAGGTGTGTGTATTTTGATTTGTCTAATGTGGTTGTGTTTTGTAAATGTGTGTGTATTTTGAGCGCGGCGGTGTGTACTGCCAATGGAATACCGCGGTTAAAAGACCGCGGCGTTGATTCGTGGGTCGTGATAGTGTGGGCATATTCCTGTTGGCGTAACAGTGTCGGTTTTGTTATCGCCAGTTTATCACTGACCTTTGGTGTTGCTGACTTGTGTGGGTGTCTGTATTATGGCGGATTCCGAGCTGTGGGTCGTAATAGCTGTAACGGAATTCCGCAGCCGCAGCGGTGTGTTGGCGGTTTTCTGCACGGCAGTAAGCGCCATTTACCACCAGGGTTGTAATGAGTGCCATTGGCTATTTCCAGAATGTGTGTTTCTGTATTTCGTTTCACAGCATAATACTCTTATATGGTACACACTTTGTATTGAGTCACCTCCAGGTGTTTATAACAGGCTACAGTTGAGCGCTTTGCAGTTGAGGCCGAAGGCACTGTGACTTTCTCACCGTGCCCGTCTATGGGTCAAAAAGGAGTTCCGAATACATGATCATTCAATACATGGCCTCTCTGCAGAGCACACAGGCCAGCGGTCACGTCTTCCACTTGCATTTGTGGTTATGTGTAAATACTCATTGATCAACACACTGACAAGGTGAAAGTAAAAGGATTTATTGTTGTTACACATTCATCTTAAACAGTTAACAACCATTGACAAAACCAATACTTCTGACTGTTAGGTGTATGTCACTTGTGTTATATTTCTGGATTCCATCACAGGAAGCACAGAGAGGAACCAAAGTACCAGTCAGATGGAACACTGTGAGAACCACAGAAACTTAGATTACGTATTTAAGCTACTCCCTTAATCACATAGACCAACAGCTTTTAGAGATCTACCCATTTGTTGAGCCCACCTAAAGCCCTGGGTTGGTGGAAAGGGAGACAGGGTAAGAGGAGAGATGGATGTAATGACAGAATCAATGAGAACGGGATGGTAGAGAGATGAGGAGATGAGAGTGAGGGGCAGTGCATGCAAAAAGCAGCGATGTACGAGGGGTAGAATCCACGCAAAAAGTTAAGAGGCAGGGAGACTGGTGAACTTTGAAATACAGAGGGTCCTAATGAATGAAACATACAATGATTTGTGATGTACCAGGCAAGCCTCACCCTCCCCAGTGTTCTGGGATTTCACCTCCACCAAGACCACTTTGAAAAATGGCGGAAGATAGCATTTTTGGCCCAGTTTCCATAAAAACTGGTCAAGAAGCGACATATTTGATCCATTGAAACTAGTTTGCACCATTTTCCTGTGCCTCATTTTCATGTAAGAACTGCACTCCTGTGTTTTCCCTTCTCCCTCTTGTAATCCCCACTTTCCCATGTGCTTCATTTTACCATTTCAATCACCACACTTTCCTGTCTGAAAGATTCTCACCCAGTAATCACCTCAGTCTAGCGTGTACTGTTCTCTAGTTTGCATCATTCTGCTCTCTAAGCTCCTTTCCCCTTGGTACACCAATTGAACACCATACCTGTGCTGTCTCCTCTCTGCTAGTGGGCAATACAGGAGAAAGCACCATTTGCATGTGGGTCCTAATGTAAATTGGGTAAAAATTATTTTTGCAACTATTTCTGCCATACATGGGTCTTAATTACCCTGACCAAAGAGGATGCTAACAGTTACCTCCGTCTCGAATCAAAGCATATTGTCTGTATTAGGCAGGGGAATTACCCAGGAATTTGACATTTCAACTTGTGTCAGAATGTGGGTTTTTGTAGGGAATAAAACATATTTAAATTTAAGCTGCAATGGTCAACAGGTCACAAGTTTTACTAGGCTGTCAATAAAACATATTTACACAGCTTATTAATGGCAAATGTGTGATATTAAGCGCTATGTAAAAAAAGTTACTTAAACGCGTTCCTACTCAAGGGTAGACATTAACAGTCTAAAGTAGTTTAATCAAATTAATATCTGTCTGATTTCTACCTAAGGCCTTCACTGTTTTGCACAAAATATACATTTATGTTCAAACTCAAAAATAGTGCAGCACAGGAGGTACATGGAAGAATAGTACCAACACACTGCATTGATCTATGCCCTAGCTTTTAAAATAAACTCAATATACAATCATGGTTACTACTTAGAGAATAATAAATCTTTATTACATATGCAATAAGGCTATGTTAATGGACACTCAAAAAGCCCCCAAAAAATTTGTTTGAATATCTTTTATTAATTTTGACAACAAATCAATAAATGACACAGAGTCGTCACTCATTCGCAATTCTCCCTTAACTCCCCACCCTCCCCCCTTCATGCACTTCTGTCCCACCGTATTTATTTCCATTAGTCATATAATTCCCAATATGGTAATCCATTCCTTCACATATATTATCAGTTATATGTTTAAGTGATAGAGGTACTATCTAATATTGTGTCCCATTGTTTTGCTATTTCCTTTGACTTCCTACCCTGCATAGCTTCTTGTAGTAGTACAATTCCTTCAACTTCTACCCATTTTATCAGTGCGTCATGCCATCTATTTACCTGAGGGCCCCCGGCGTCTTTCCAATGGGATGTAATTTCCCTTTTGGCCAGGATAAGTGCAAGATCAATAAATGTATTAGATGTTTTATAGGCTGAGGGGCGAGGGAAGTCGCCCAATAGCGCCACCAGAGGGGAATGAGTCAGTGTTCTTTCCGTGCTAGCGGATATTTTCCTAAGTATTTCTTCCCAATATGATCTTACTCGTGGGCAGCTCCATAACATGTGTTCTAGCCCTGCTGCTGGTTCAGCACATCTGGTGCAACCTCCTCCACTTGTATTAAACATCTTTGCTATCATTTGTGGAGTTAAGTAGGCTCTGTGATATATATATAGAGGTTAATTAATTTAAATCAAGCATTTCTGGATACCGGGTATATGTGGGAAGTAATCCTAGTCCATTGCTGTTCATCTATGATGGTTCTCAATTCTGTCTGCCATTTTAGTCTAAGCTTGTTCAAAGGTGTGTATGTACTTTTATGTAATGCCTGGTAGATTGCTGAGATCACCCCTCTTTGCTGTCCCATTGAATAAATAAGTCTGCAACCTTCATGTACAGGAGGTTCTTGTGTGCCTGTTCTCCATGTCCTTTGTATAATTCTAGTGATTGCGTTATATGTAATAAACATTCCTGACGGAACATCAAACTGTTCTTGCAGTTCTGCAAAGGTACATAATTTCCTGTTGCTGAACAAGTCTCCCAATACTGCTATGTTCTTTGCTGCCAGGTTTTTAATTCCTATTAGTACTGGGCTCCCTGCTACGTGCTTCAGGCATATTATTGGTACTTCTGGCGCATATGGGATCTTTGTGCGTGTACGCTGCAGATATTGCCCCCAGCAAGTTCTTATCGAATTCCACCCCAGTGGCAATTGCTGTTTTTTCCTCCTAGGATTCAGTAATATGTTTAATATGTCCTCTAATGAGCAACTTAAGGAGGTTTGCAAACCGTGTACCACTGGCGGTTCACTGATTAACCTTGCCAGCCTTTGTAATTGACCTGCCCAGTAGTATATTTCCATGTCTGGGAAGCTAACCCTCCTTCTGCGGCGGGTCTTTGGAGAGTATGCAATGCAATTCTATGCCTGCCCGCTCCCCAAATAAAGCTCGTAATCATTGATTCAATATCCTTAAACACTGATCTCGGAATTGACAGAGGGAGTGTAGAAAAATAATGCAGTAGTCTTGGCAATACTATCATTTTTAGTAATGCAACTCTTCCAGACACTGTCAAAGGTAATGTTTCCCAAAATCGCATTTTGATCTCATCGTCCTTAGTGCTCTATGTATGTTCCCCTCTATTAAATCCTCTGTTTTGTGGTATGTGTTCACCCCCAGGTATTTAAATGTATTAGGCTTCCAGGGCAGTCCTCGCGTATCACTGATCCTCGGGGACCCCTCGATCAACGGGAAAACTGCAGACTTCTGCCAGTTGATCCGCAGACCCGATGCTCCCCCAAAGCTCTCCAACATGTTCATTGCTCCCGATAGGGCAGTCTCAATATTCCGGAGAAAAAGCAGCATGTCATCTGCATAAAGTGCAATATGGTGAGTCCAGTGATTAACTGGTATGCCTCTAAAGTGTAGACCTGTTCTGGCCATTTGGGCCAGTGGTTCCACAGCCACCACAAACAGCAGAGGTGACAATGGACAACCCTGTCTGGTGCCCCTACCTATTTGAAACTAATCTGATATAGTGCTGCCCGTTCGATCACTCGCAGTTGGGTTTGTGTATAACAATTGTGTCCAACTGACAAATCCTATTCCTATCCCCAGTTTCAACATGACCTTCTCTAGATAATCCCATCTCAGGCTATTAAAAGCCTTTTCAGTATCCACTGATTTAATCGCTGCCCGCGTCATTGTTGAGGGTATGGTATGAAGTATTGAGACCAGTCGTCTAATATTTTGTGCTGTGCTATGTTGGGGGATAAAGCCGGATTGGTCTTGATGAATCAATGAAGACATATGGGGTAATAGTCTGGTGGCTAATATCCGACTAAGTATTTTATAGTCCATGTTAAGCATGGACAACGGTCGGTATGATCTAACATCATTAGGAGGTCTATCTAGTTTCATTAATGGTATCATGACAGCTTTGTTTGTGGACTGAGGTAGGCATCCCCTTTCCCATGCTTCTGAATATAGTGTGCATAGTTGCGGGGCTAATTGTTCCTGGTACATACTATAGAACTCCACTGGGAGTCCATCAGCACCTGGGACCTTGCCTCTTGCCATACTTTGGATTGGGGCTTTGATCTCCGATGTCGAGATAGGTTCAGCTAGGGCCAAACTGTCCTCGTTCCTCAACTGAGGGAGAACAAGTTCTTCTAATTCCTGTATCTGGGAGGCATTAAGAGTTTCGGTAGGTAATGCGTATAATTTGGAATAGTAACTAGCAAATCTTGCGTTTATTTCTTTCTGACCATAGATACAGCTACCTGAGGTGTCTTCTATTTCTACTATCACTGTTTGCTGTTTCGGTGGATTAGCAAGCCAAGCCAAAAGTGCTCCTGCTTTATCTCCCTCTACATGTTGCTTAGTTAGGTATTTCCTATAGTCAAAGCGGGAAAGCCTTGTATTTGCTTCAGCTATTTTTGCTTTAGTTTCCACTAACAAGAGGGTCAGACTTGGACAATTTGGTCTTCTACGTTCAATATCTCTAAGAGAATCCTCGAGCCCCTGGATTTCCAATTCCAGTGACCATCGGACCCCTATTTTCTCATTAATACAGATTCCTCTGATTACTGTTTTGAACGTCTCCCATCCAAGTGCTCTGGAAGACGTCGTCCCCAAGTTGATTGTAAAAAACTCGCCAATTGTCGTTTGCAGTAGGTGTTTAAAAGCTTTGTCTTCTAGCATTTCTGCTCTTAGACGCCATGTTGGAATACTTGGGCTATCTTTAACCCAGGTCAGCGAAATAAGTAGAGGGTTGTGATCAGATATTGTACGACATAAGTATTCAGCTGTTACTACTTCGCTTTGTATTTTAGGGGATGCTAGGAAAGTGTCAAGGCGGACATGTAAGTCGTGTAATGTGGAGTAAAATGAGTAATCTCGAATATGTGAGTGGAGCTGTCTCCAACTATCTCTCAGTCTCCAATGTTGTTGCCATTCTGCAAACAATTTAGCAGTTTTTGTAGTCTGGGAGTGTGGCAGGGGAGGATGAGATCTATCTAACATGGTATTTGCTATACAGTTAAAGTCTCCTCCAATTATGTTGGGTCCTATTAGATAGGGTCCTAATTCAAGCGATAGTATATTAAGGAAAGTTCCCTGTTCTTGATTTGGTGCGTATATACTACCTATTGTTATGACCTTTCCTTCTAGTTTCCCCACTACCAAGACATATCTCCCTTCTTTATCTATGATCTCGTGCAGCTTTTGGAAGGGGACCCCTGGTCGAATCCATAACAGCACTCCCCTGGCAAAAGCCGAGTAAGTAGTAGCGGTTACTTGGCCTCTCCATCTCTTCGTTAGGGCTCTGACTTCATGTTCTATGAGGTGGGTTTCTTGTATTAGAGCTATGTGAACTCCTCTGTGCTTCAGCTGGTTATAAACCTTATACCTCTTAGACATGTTATTTAAGCCCCTGACATTTCAGGTAGCAATTTTATACTTCAAGGAGACATTCATGAGTTTCTAGCATAGAGTAATTATGATGTGTACCCTCTCCAGGGCATTTAGGCTTACACCTCAATAGTGTTTCTTTAGTGCGAAAGATGGGTAAGATTATGGTGGTTTGTGCACGATTTATCAAACATACAAAATTAACAACTCAAAATCCCAACTCCCTTACCCCAGGACTGGTAACCCCAACTATCCCCGTCCAAACTATTAAAATATTAACTAGCATCCTATAGGTGGGTGACGCGCCAGAAGCCAAGAGCCTACGCTCCGGGCCGTTCACGGGGCCCAACCAAATTATATTAGCGACTTGCAGGGTTATTATTCAATTTTCTTTGTCCCTTTTCCTCCCTGGTGTACCATGGTAACACATATTATAGCCTTAGATAATAACATCCTGGTCATAGGTTATTTCAGTCATTATACTTTTCCTTCATTCCCCTTTGGATTACTTATTATTCCCTTCATACCCTAGGCTTTTTTTTTAAGAATGTTGTAAACCAATATAACTGGCAGATTGTTCATTTGTTATTACTCACGGACCCTCAATATACTAACGTTCAAATAAGGTCTTCCGATGATCTCGGGGTTACTTTGGGCATACTGATGGAGGTATTATGCGAGGAAACAGAGGAGCCCCCACAGTTCGAGTCATGATCGGACATAGCGCCAGATGATTGGGTCAAAGGAAGGACCCCCCCCCACTCAAAGATGCTGCTGCATCCACTGCCTCTCGCATTTCTTGAAGTGTTTGGTGTCTCGGGGGAGCAGCCTCCATCCCACGTTTCTTGGATCTACTGCGTTTCCTATGAGACGTTCGGATGCCACTGCTCTGGGGTTTTGAAGAGGTGAAGTTCAGAGATTCCAGCCAGTTCCATACCAGTTGTGGTGAAGTGAAAAAGTGGGCCTTGCCCTCGTACTCTACTCTCAGTTTGGCCAGAAAGAGCATTGCATATTGAATTCCACGTTCACGGAGCAAAGTTTGGAGTCTTTGAAGGAGGCTCTTTGTGCTTGCGTTTCTTTCATGAAGTCCGGGAAGATCATGATTCGTTGGTTTTCCAGAGTAATTTCGCCTTTTAGTCGAGCTTGCGTTAAGATAAAGGCCCTCATTACAACATTGGCAGTCAATGCCACTTACCGCCCTGCAGAAGACCGCCAACACACCACTGCGGGCGCGGAATTCCGCTACAGCTATTACGACATACAGCTCGGAATCCTCCAAAATCTAGATACCCACACAAGTCCGCCACACCAAATATCAGTGATAAACTAGCGACAACAAAACCTCCACCGTCACGCCAACAGGAATACGCCCACACTATCTCAACCCACGAATCCATGTGGCGGTCTTTCAACCGCAGTATTCCATTGGCGGTACACACCGCTGTGCTCAAAATACACACACACTTACAAAACACAACCATATTGGACAAATCGAAATACACACACCTGATAAACATACACACACCACTCCCACACACCCAATACAATATGAAACACACACCCACATCACCCACAAACCGTTACGACCAGAATTGCGACAGAAGGCCAGAGAGAGACACTAGCATCCACAGGCACTCAACACCATCACTCACACAACATCCACGCACCTCACACAACACACACAAACACATCCCCTCACACATCACAACACACACCACCTCACACATCACCCACACCACCCCATGGCACTGCAAAGACACCCCAGTTTTTCTGAGGAGGCGCTCAGGGTCATGGTGAATCATCTGGGTAGAGCCACAGATATTCGGATCACAGGTGCAGCACACCTCCATAGCTAGGAAGATGGAGCTATGGTGCAGAATCGTGGACAGGGTCAACGCAGTGGGACAGCATCCAAGAACACGGGATGACATCAGGAAGAGGTGGAACGACCTATGGTTAAGGTGCGTTCCGTGGTCCCAAGACACCAGATTGCAGTTCAGAGGACTTGCGGCGGACCCCCTCCTCCTCCCCCACAACTAACAACATGGGAGGAGCAGGTCTTGGCTATACTGCATCCTGAGGGCCTCGCAGGAGTAGCAGGAGGAATGGACTCTGGTAAGACAAATCTTTAACTACCATATTCCCCACCCTACCTGCATGCTATCACATACCCCCACCCTCACCCCCATCACTCCAACACCTCACATATGTCCCACTATCACAAACTACACATCCCAACACCAAGCCTTGCATGCAACAACAAAGCATGGACACCCATCACCAAAGCATGTCCACTACAGATACCCACACAGACCCCAAAACAATTATCACACAAGGTCCTACACAAGAATGTAAGACTGGGGTACAGGGTCACCCACCCAATGCACACAATGGCACACACAGATGTAATAATCATGCCTTTACACCCCTGCAGGACCCCTACCCAATGTCACAATGTCACCGGACAGGAGGTTCCAGACATGTCCACCCCCCTCCCCCCACAGAAGAGGCCCACAGTGATGACAGCAGCTCTGTCCAACTGGATCTAGATGACCAGCCCGGCCCATCTGGGACCTCGGGACAGTCGGTTCCCCTGACACAGTCACAAGCCACCACAGAGCCTCCCCCCTCAGGAAACACCAGCACAGCACCAACCCAGCGGGCCCATACCTCTGTCCCCAGGACATGTCAAGCAGCAGTGTGTCCACCACTACAGGGAACCCAGGCAAACCCACCCACCCAAGAACAGCAGGGACCTGGGGGCAGTGGGCACACGGTTCAGAGGACAGAGGAACAGGAAAACCAGGGAACTGGGAGGTCTGCCGTGCAACGGGGAGGACAGGCCCAGGGAACCCACTCTCCACAAGGCTCACTCCAACATCATGGGAGCGTACCATCATTCCCAGGAGACGATGGCAACGGTACTGGCCAAGTTTCAGGAGAACCAGCGGCTGCAGGAGGAACAGTATTTGGGGTTCAGGGAGAAACTCAAGTCCATCAACACCACCCTGGTCACCATTGTAGGGGTGCTGAAGGACTTTGTGAACACCAGAAGGGACACTGTAGCACAACAAGGGGCCCCTGACACTAGCCTGGATGATAAACTGCCCACCACCTCCGCCGGCGCTAGTGGACAGGAGGCACCGCCACAGGACACCAACACCAGCACCCCACTCCATGCAGATGGAGAACCACCCCGCAAACGGTCCCTGAGATCCAGGACAAAGACAGAGAACAATGCCAAGACCCCCGCCAAGAATTGAGACCACCCTGAATGTCATCCTTCTGTCCCACTTTGTCACCCTGTCCATCCTTAAACTGCCCTAGCTCCACTTCCTGTGCCCCTTTGGACAATGCACCTGTGAGACAAATAACTGGACTCTGCCATGGACATTCCTCCACCATCACCCCTGACCATTTTACAACCCTCTCCACTAGTTTGCACTTAAATAAACACCCTTGAATCACAAAACAATCTGGAGTCAGTCTGTGCTTTCACAAATGGGTATTTGCTATAACTAACGAAAATAGCAATGTCCATTGTATTGTCAACATACCTATGTCACACAGCTCTGGTCCATGAGGTAACAAAGCAAAGGTCACACAGTGGGACCCAAACTGTGAAATGGAAAGGCAAAGTGACAGGCCAGGGTCCATACACTGGGTGAAAGTGACAGACATATGATAGGTCTAACAGTTTTATCAGATGTCGGAGGCAGTGATGTCTTCTTACCTGTGTCTCACTGGAAGTATTGCTGGATCACGTTGTTTCTGTTGTCGATATCCTCTTCTTCTGCCTCCTCTTCTTCACTGTCCACAGGCTCCACAGCTGCCACAAGACCTCCTTCTGGACCATTCTCCTGCAGAAAAGGCACCTGTTGTCGCAAAGCCAAGTTGTGCAGCATACAGCAGGCCAGGATGATCTGGCACACCTTCTTTGGTGAGTAGTAGAGAGTACCACCTGCCATATGAAGGCACCTGAACCTGGCCTTCAGGAGGCCAAAGGTCCTTTCTATCACTCTCCTAGTTCGCCCATGTGCCTCATTGTAGCGTTCCTCTGCCCTTGTCCTGGGATTTCTCACTGGGGTCAGTAGCCATGACAGGTTTGGGTAACCAGAGTCACCTGAAAATGTCGAGGGACAACTGTTAGACACACACTAACCCTTAGGGACAACCCCAGACCCAGACACCTATTCACAGGGTATGGTGTCCTTGTCCTCACCTATTAGCCACACACGGTGCCCCTGAATTTGCCCCGTCACATAAGGGATGCTGCTATTCCTCAGAAGGTAAGCGTCATGCACTGAGCCAGGAAACTTGGTGTTCACATCGGAGATGTACTAGTCGGCCACACACACCATCTGCACATTCATTGAATGGTAGCTCTCGCGGTTTCTGTACACCTGTTCACTCCTGCGGGGGGACCAAGGCCTCATGTGTCCCATCAATGGCACGTATGATGTTGGGGATAAGTCCCAGGGCGTAGAAGTCACCTTTCACTGTATGGAAATCCTCAATCCTCCACCTGAGGGAACCCGATGTAGCTACGCATGTGTTTCAGCAGGGCAGACAACACTCTGGACAACACGTTTGAGAACATAGGCTGGGACATCACTGATGCTATGGCCACTGTTGTTTGAAAAGACCCACTTGCCAGGAAATGGAGTACTGACAGGAACTGCACTAGAGGGGGGATTCCTGTGGGATGGCAGATAGCTGACATCAGGTCTGGCTCCAACTGGGCACACAGTTCCTGGATTGTGGCACGATCAAGTCTGTAGGTGACTATTACATGTCTCTCTTCCATTGTCGACAGGTCCACCAGTGGTCTCTACACCGGAGGATGCCGCCATCTCCTCACCTGCCCCAGCGGACGTGCCCTATGGATGAGAACAGCGAGCACAGAGTCAGCCAACACTGAGGTAGTAAAAAAACAATTTTATTGCACACATTTGTCAATCCGCTATGTGCCTGTTTCTGTGTGTATGCAAGGCCTAGATATGTGTGACGCATTTAAAAGTAATGCCATGTGGCCCCATGAAATGGCTGCTGCCTGACCTGTAATGTGGGACAAGGGGATATGAGGTAACTGCGCTGGTGTTGTACACCGTTGCGGTAGGCGGTCGAAGACCGCAGCGCAATCCTGCATTGGTTAACATTGGGCCCTATGGGTCCCCGGAACCAATGACGATGTACGCCGGTGGTGACAGTACACACCGCCGCGGACGTGACCGCCATTTTCTGTCTGTTCACTGACTTGATACCTGATCTTCGACAGGAGAGGACCTACACTGCAAGTGCTGCTGTGACCTCAGTCTGGAAGCAACTATGGCTCATGTGTCTGGGGAAAGGGCCCCTGCCTTCACATCGTAGGAGTTGGATAAACTAGTGGATGGGATCCTCCCCCAGTACACGCTACTCTACGGTCCTCCAGACAAACAGGTGAGTACACTGTGCGCATGCTGTATGGGCAATGCCTGTTCGGAGTGGTGTGGATGAAAGATACGGGGGGATGAGGCCTGCATGATCGGACGGTGAGTGCATGTGCCTCAGGGCAAGTGTGGGAACGTGGGACAATGATTGTGACGGTCCGGACGGTTAAAGTTTTTGCTTTCCCCTGTACTATTCCTCTAGGTCAGGGCCGACAAGAAGAAGGATATTTGGCCTGCCATCGCCAAGGATGTCCGGACCCTGGGGGTCCACCACAGACGGAGCACCCACTGCCGGAAAAGATGGGAGGACATTCGCTGCTGGAGCAAGAAGATGGCGGAGGCCCAGCTGGAGATGGCCTCCCAACGTGGGAGGGCTGCCCGTCGCACCATGACCCCCCTGATGTTCCGGATCCTGGCGGTGGCGTATCCGGAGTTGGATGGGCGCTTGAGGGCATTACAGCAACCACAAGGGGGTGAGTACCGTCACATCCATCTGACTCTGCGCATTGGAGGTGTCTGGGTGGGGGAGGTGGGCAGTGGGTTCCCCTAGGCTAGGGCGAGCTTTGTAGGCAAGGACCCTTTGTGAAGCAGGCTAAGTGGCACCCCAACCTCACCAGTGGTAAGAGCCATCTACACCTAGTCAGGCTCCTGTGACTACCATGTGTGCAGCAATCGGGCATAGGCCATGTACTCCATTTCCCTGTGATTAATTAGGGAACTCTAAGTGCATGGCTTAGTGCAGAGGGCTTATGTGTCTGTAGTGTCCGCCAACTGTAGCGGTATTGCATGCACTGAACTTGTCTTCCCCCCCCCCACTTTTTGTGGTCTCCCTGTTCTTGTGTGCATTAGCATCATCAGGCGGAGGAGCTGTGCCACCGGAGCAGGAGGGAGCTGCATCCCACATGGCCGTGGAGGGCGAGAGAACGGAGTCTGAAGTCACCAGTGGGGCGGAGGGCAGAGGGAGCTCCACGGCGGGGACAGGAGCAGAGACCAGCGACACCGACTCCTCCTCTGATGGGAGCTCCCTTGCGGTGGCGGGCCCCTCTGTGCCCACCGTATCAACAGGTACAGCCGCCACCCCCCTACCAGCCCTCCAGGCAGCCCCTCAGCGTGTGTCCCTTGGCCGCTCACCCAGGAGGTTGGGCATCTCCTTCGCCCCAGGCACCTCAGGCCCTGCCCCAGTCAGCCCTGCTGCCCTCAGTGAGGAGACCATTGACCTCCTGAGATCCCTCACTGTTGGGCAGTCTACCATTCTGAATGCCATCCAGTGTGTGGAGAGGCAGTTGCAACAGACAAATGCATACCTGGAGGGCATTCATTCTGGCCAGGAAGCCCAACAGTGAGCATTTCAGACTCTGGCCTCTGCACTGATGGCAGCCATTGTCCCTGTGTCAAGCCTCCCCCCTCCAACTTCCTCCACCCAGAGCCAATCCCCAGTACCTCAGCCTATCCCAAGCACACCATCAGACCAGCATGCACACACATCAACACACAAGGGTGGCTCTGGCAAACATAAGCACCACACATCCCACAGGCACTCACACAAGCATCATACTCATGCACACATACCAACATTCACTGCCTCCACTGTGTCCCCCTCCTCTACGTCTCCCTCCTCCCTCCCTGTCACATCTCCACTCACACCTGCATGCACTACATCTTCAGCCACTACCTCCATCACCAGCACGCTCATCACCACACACCGCTCATGTCACGTGCACTCACCACCCCCACTACCATTCACACATCCCCTGTGTCCTCTACCAGTGTGTCTGTGGGCCCTCCTCCCAAAGTACACAAACACAGTCACACACCCACCCAACAGCCATCCAATTCACGACAGCCTCCAGCCCATGCACCTTCACCCAAAGTCAGCAAACGAACACCTACTACAACCACTACCGCTTTCTCCACTCCCAAACCCCTCCATTTACCCATCCCAGTGTGTCTAAAAAGCTTTTCCTATCAAATGTTGACCTCTTCCCTACACCTCCCCCACCCCGTCCGTCCCCTAGTGCCCGCCTTTCCAGGTCCCAACCCAGCACCTCAGCCACCACATCACCGGGCACAGTGGTGCCAGCAATAGCCGGATTTTGGAGTGCGCCAAGCAAGAGGGCTGCCAGTGTCCCAAGGAGCGAGCCCAAGGACATTCCCCCACCTCCAAAACAGAAAAAGTTGCCCACATCCCGGAGAGAGAAGGCCAAAACACCTGCCACCAAGGGCTCAGGCAAGACAATTGTTGGAAGTGGCAATACAGTTGCGCCACCATCCAAGGTGGGGAAGGGCCTGAAAATGAAAGGCAAGTCAACGTCGCCGCCAACCTGCGCGGCGAAAAGACCGCCACTGCCACATGCACCTCCGCCACAGACACCGCCGCCAGCACCCCAGATACTGAGCCCTTCACCAGCACCGCAGACACTGTGCCCTTCAGCAGCACCGCAGTCAGTGAGCCCGCCATCCGCACCGCCGCTACTGACACCGCCGCCAGCACCACAGTCAGTGAGCCCACCACCAGCACCGCTGCTACTGACACCGCCGCCAGCACCGCAGTCAGTGAGCCAGCCACCTGCACCGCAGTGAGTGAGGGCGCCACCAACACCGCTGCCACAATGACCGCTGCAAGCACCGCCGCTACTGACCCCGCCGCCAGCACTGCCAGCGGCCCCGTGACATCCTGAGCCAGTGGCACCACCGCAGACATGGCTGCCATCCCCAGTGGTCATTCGTACGAGGCTGGTGGTCAGTTCCAGGGGCCTGGGCAGCTTGCATGTTGCACCACCGTCAGTGGAGTGTCACATCCACTACCTCAGTCCTTGGCAGGATGAAGCACTCTGGGCACAAAGCCCCCTCCAGAACCAGTGGAGTATCACATCCACTACCTCAGTCCTTGGCAGGATGAAGCACTCTGGGCACAAAGCCCCCTCCAGAACCAGTGGAGAAAGACATCCACTACCTCAGTCCTTGGTAGGATGAAGCACTCTGGGCCCATAGCCCCCTCCAGAACCAGTGGAGTATCACATCTACTACCTCAGACCTTGGCAGGATGAAGCACTCTGGGCACAAAGCCCCCTCCAGAACCAGTGGAGAAAGGCATCCACTACCTCAGTCCTTGGCAGGATGAAGCACTCTGAGCACAAAGCCCCCTCCAGAACCAGTGGAGAAAGACATCCACTACCTCAGTCCTTGGCAGGATGAAGCACTCTGGGCAAAAAGCCCCCTCCAGAACCAGTGGAGAAAGGCATCCACTACTTCAGTCCTTGGCAGGACGAAGCACTCTGGGCACAAAGCCCCCTCCAGAACCAGTGGAGTATCACATTCACTACCTCAGTCCTTGGCAGGATGAAACACTCTGGGCACAAAGCCCCCTCCAGAACCTGTGGAGAAAGACATCCACTACCTCAGTCCTTGGCAGGATGAAGCACTCTGGGCACAAAGCCCCCTCCAGAACCAGTGGAGTATCAGATCCACTACCTCAGTCCTTGGCAGGATGAAGCACTCTGGGCACAAAGCCCCCTCCAGAACCAGTGGAGAAAGACATCCACTACCTCAGTCCTTGGCAGGGTGAAGCACTCTGGGCACAAAGTCCCCTCCAGAACCAGTGGAGAAAGGCAACCACTACCTCAGTCCTTGCCAGGATGAAGCACTCTGGGCACTACGCCCTCTCCAGAACCAGTGGAGTATAACATACACTACCTCAGTCTTTGGCAGGAACCAGTGGAGACTGTTATCCACTTGAGAGACTGTGGCTTTGCACTCCCCAGGATAAAGCAGTGGGCAAACCACCCACTAGAGAGACTTGAGAGACTGTGGCTTTGCACTCCCCAGGATAAAGCAGTGGGCAAACCACCCACTGGAGAGACTTGAGAGACTGTGGCTTTGCACTCCCCAGGATACATCAATGGGCATGGAGTCCTCTTGTGGAGCTGGCGTCGTGCACTCATCCGGCTGAGGTGCCCCCTTTCCCTTCCCCCTGAGGTGCCTGTTTTATTTCAATCTGATGCCCCTGCAGTGTTCTCTCTGTTTCGATTGGGTATTGAGTGTGGGCCTCACCCATGCATTTTGGGCCCAGTGGTCCACAGACTATATAGGTGCGGTACCTGGACTTGAAATCTTGGTGTACATAATTGTTTATAATGTATATACATTTTTGACTAATGGATTTTTCTTGATTACAATCATTTCCTTTTGTCATTTTGTTCTTCCAGGGGGGTGGGGGGGGGTGTAAATGTAATGTTGCAACATGTATTTGTGTGTATATTGTTGTGGGTGAGGGTGGGGGTGTTGCATGTGTGTGTGTCACTCTTTTTTCCCCTACCCTGTGTTGTAGGTGCAGCACTCACCGTGGTCGTCGCCGCCGTCTTTTGTGCTTCTGGTAGAGGAGCAGGAAGACTATCGCAGGGAGGATTTGGAGTTCAGGCTCTATGGCGTCCTGGTTCCTCGTGGGGTGTGTAGAGGTGAGTATTTTCCCTTCCAAGTCCTATTTCCGCTGTGTTTTTGTTCGCGTTGAATCCCCCCCGGAAAAGGTGGCGGATTGGCCTGTCGTAATAGTGTGGGTGGTACATTGTCTTCCGCCTGTCTGTTGGCGGTGACCGCCATGCTGTTTGTTTGTACCGCCGTGTGGGTCGGAGTGTTAAAGTGACTGTCTATGTTGGCCGTTTCCGGCATGGTCATAATCAAATTTTTTTTACCGCCAGCCTGTTGGCGGTTTTACCGCCGCTTTACCACCGACCGCCAGGGTTGTAATGAGGGCCAAAGTCTCTATCTTTGAAGTGAAGCAATTTCGCAACTATTGGTCGTAGTCTTGCTCCTGGTGGGAGGGGGTCTGCTAGGAACTCTATGAGCTCTCTCTGTAGCAACAAAGGATGATAGACCCTCTGTGGCAACTACCTCCCTTATCCAGTTCTCTAGGAAAGACTCCTCGTTCGCTGCTGAAGATTCCGCTCCTGCCGGTGGACCTATCAGTCTGAGATTGCTCCTGCGGGCGCGGTTTTCTGCGTCTTCCGCTCTTGCTTCCAGCATTTTTACCCAAGAGGTAAGTCCAGTGAGGTCTGTGGACAAAGTCTTCTGGACTGGGGTCAGTTGTTCAAGCGCCTTTTGATTTGACCCCACTCTTTCTGTTAGTCTGCGATGGTCATCTCTCAATAATGAACGATCTACAGTTAAATTGTCTTTTTTCTGCTCAAGGGCTTCGCGGGATTCCGTGATTGTTTGCAGTATCGTATCCAGCGTTGTTTCTTGACTTAGTGTGCTATCCTGAGTACTTAGTTTAGGAGCTTGTTCAGAGGGCTTAGTTACGTTAGTCTCCTCAAGGTCCTGGCCCTCACGTTTTTTTGGTTTACCCTTCGTATTGCCTCTTAGACTATTCTCGTGGGTAGATAAATGCTGCTTTCTCCGGTTGAGCGCAGGGTTTTATTTAAACAGAGATTATTATAGGAAGGACCCACCTGTCGCCTCATGAACTTTCAAAAGATATCTGAGTGGGAGGGCAAATAGCGCTAGAGGCTTCAGCTTTGCAGTTATTCACTTTCCGTACATATTATCTTTGTGTTGATGAATTGAGGGCCCTGGGGGGGGGGCTTTCAGGGGACTAGGCTGTGTGGTTTTCCTGCCTTATTTGAGTGAATGATTTCCTTCCATCTGGCAGCCATTCATTCTTATAGTAGTCTCAGGCCTTACCTATTCTCCCCCGCCCCTGCGGTATACTTGTTTCCAGTCTAGGACTCTCTTAGTAGTTGTATCTCATTACAGTGTGTTGTGTTCTGTAATCGCACTTTGTGACCAATTGTTCTCTGTTTCCATACTCAATAAGGAGTGGGCAATCCTGTCGGTTTCTAACGCTCCGTCGTTTCAAAGCAGCAGGGTGCAGCTCATTGAACGGCTCTTGACGTTTTATCCATATGTACTTCCCCTCCCCCTCGTTCCTACTCCGATTCTCACCGAGGGGGGAGGAGGGTGCCGCTACTTACGCCTCCATCGTTGGTGGGTTCTGCTCCAGGTGACCACAGCCTCCGGCAGATGTCCGTGTCCTCTGACGGGGAGAATGCAACTCCGGCTCAATGCTGGGTCGCGGCCACCATTTTGTTTTCTCTTGGCCGTGAGCTCCGATCTCCGGATTTCCCTTTGCCGCTGCTCTATTTACTGTGTGAAGGCTCCAGTCCAAGCTCCAAGCCTTCGGAAGCAGGAGGCACCGTCCGGGGACCCGATTTGGGTCGTTAATTTGCAGGATTAAGTGAGCCCCGCTTACGGCCCCGGGAGCGTCACGCTTAGGCGTGCGGCTTCATCGGCTGCAGGCCACGCCTCCCTTAAAAAGCCAATAATGTTGTGATGATCTTCTCTGGAATGTGACACTACTTGATCCTGGGTGATTTTTGGCTCAAAATATTTCATACAGTGTGATCGTATGCTAAGAAAACTGACACACTGTGGGATCACCTGCACCACAAGCCAAGGCCTTAGTGTGACAAAAACTGGCTAGTGGTGAGCAAAAAGGGACAGGAGAAACCATGAGCAGTAGAAACAGTCCAAATTACCAACTTGTACTGAGACAGGTTTCTACGTACCGGCATGTCTGTTCTGATGCACTCAGTCCTCATATCTGTATCTCTGCACATGAGTTTAGTGACAGCCCTATCAGAAGGCAGGATAGGAACAAGAGCTGACCCTTTTAAAGCCCCACTCTGTCATGGCTTACGAAAGGACTTGGGAAGACACTGCTAAAAATGCATCACCGCCCAAACAGGCTCCTGTGTTTCACAGCCACGTGTTTCAGAGGACATGCACAGCTTCTCTATGGCTTGTGAATGTGTGAAGCAGGTGGGAGGGAGCATAGCACTGATGAAAGTAAACACCGAAACTGACTGACTGTTTGGATGTTTATACTTTTTGCCTTTCAAAGCTGTTCAAGGCAGCATTTTTTGTGCCTGCATTCTGGGCAACTGTGCCCTAGCACCCTCAGGCACCAGCCGCCACTTGTAAAAGGATTGGGCAGAGTGGGATGGTGGAAGGGTAGAGGTGGATGTAAAGGAGGAGAACAAGCAAAACAAGAAAACAGACTGGGGAGAAGAGTGGTGAAGATCAGCAGATGGAGAGGGGAGGTAAATGTTATAGGGTCAGAGCCAGCAAAAAAGAGTAGAGGTGTTGGACAGACGAAACATGAAGAGTAGAACATGAAGGGAAGAGGTTGATCTAAAGGGTGCAGAACCAGCAAAAAAAGTTGAGGCTGTAGGGAAAGATAAAAGGTGAAAGGTAGTGCATAAAAGGGCGCTATAGATATAAAACAAGCAGAATAAACAGGAGAACTTAAGTGGTGGGAAAAGGGAAGGGTGAGAGTTGGATGTGATAGGACAGGATCACCAAGAGCAGGTAAGAGGCTGGGCAGGGAGGCAGGGGAAAATTAGCAGTTACGGGGGCAGAAACAGTGAGAAAAGATTAGATGGTGGGGAGAGATGAAGTGTGTAGCAGGGAGGAGAGAAGGGGATGAAGGAGAAGTAGAATCAGTGAGAAAAATAAGAGGCAGAGGGATGGATGAGGTGAAGTGTAGGACCTGGAAGAGGGAGACTGATGTAAAATATTCAGAAACAGCAAGACAAAATAAGAGGCTGGGGATGAAAGGGGAGAGGTAGATTTAAAGGGGACAGACCAGCAAAAAAGAGGAAAGGTACAAGTCTGGAGTGAGAGATGAGAGGTGAAGGGTTGCACATGGATGGGAGATGGTTAGAGAGGCTGAACCAGCAGAGAACTTAACTAGAGGGGGAAAGAGAGGGAGTAGTGAGGGGTGGATGTAAGAGAGGCAGAATTAATGGGTACTCTAAGAGTCAGGCAAAGAGGTGAAACGAAGTGTAAAGCATTGAGGATAAAGATGGCTATAAGAGACAGAACCAGTAAAAAACTGAACGAACCTGAGGGCATGGGAGAGATGGAAGTAAGAGGGACAGGATACACAAGGTGAGGTAAAAGTCTGTGGCAAAGATGAAAAAAGAATAGAGCGAGAAGGGGGAGGTGGATTTAAGAAGGTCAGAATCAACAAAAAAAGATAAGATGCTTCAGGAGGATGGAAGGGGAGAGGTGAGTGTGAATGAAGTAAAACAAAGAAAGGAGTTATGAAGCTGGAGTAGAGATGAAAGTTGAAAGGGAGCGTATGGATATGATATGTGGATATAAGAGACACAGAACCAGCCAGGGAGCATAAGCAGATTGGAGAAAGAAGTATTAGTGAGAGGTTCATGGAAGAAGGCAGAACAACTAAAAGACAGTAAAAGGTTGGGAAGTGGGAGACAGGAGGAGAGAGGTGGAAGTTAGATGGGAAGAACCAGCATGAGAAAATTGAGGCGAAAAAGCAAGAGTCTGGAGGGGAGGTAGAAAATGCTCTTAAAATCTTCCTCAGGCTCAAAACTTATCATCATCTTAGGAAATCCCTTTGTTGCCCCCTCTTGAAAATCCTAGAAAAAATAAGTCAACTTTCAAATTTCTTTCATAAAAAGTAATTTACTCAATTGACAGAATGCCAGTTGGCTTCTGACAACTGTAGGAGTTTGAAGTAGTGTTCCTTGCTGTGTCAGATGATTTGTGGCTGATTCTTGGTAAAGGAATTAGAAAAACTTAATTAAACTTGGTGCCATATTTGACACTGTTTTGCAGCTGGTGCTCATAAATCAACTAGTACAACCAGGAATTCTAGGAATTTCCATGGTGTGGATTAAAACTATTCTATTTGGGAATTCTGAAACAATCCACTCACCACCCATTTCTGTTACGTACTAAACCGCTGACCTGTGGAATTTAATGGGTCTCCACTGTTATATATATCCATCTCCAGCCTAGCGGCCACTATTGTTCCCCCAGCGGTATCATGACCCTGCCTACCGCCATGGTTTCCGCAGCGTTCGTAACGCCACAAAAACCATGGCGGTAGGCTCTATTGTCACGTAGGCTTTCATTATTCTAATGAGACTACTGGATTTTGAGCGGCAGAATTGCCCGTGGTGTAGAAGACTAAGGCCCTCATTACAACCCTGGCGGTCAAAGACCGCCAGGGCTGTTTTGGAGGTTGAAACGTCAACTGGCTGGCGGTGCAAACTCGGGTATTACGACCACAGCGGAAGTGCCGCGGTAGCACCGCTGGGACCGGCGGTTTTCCGCCACGGTGGTCCCGGCGGTTTTAATCCGCCAGGGCAGCGCTGCTTGCAGCACTGCCCAGGGGATTACGAGTCCCCTTCCCGCCAGCCTTTTCATAGCGGTAGGGACCGCCATGGAAAGGCTGGCGGAAAGGGGAGTCGCAGGGCCCCTTCACTGCCCATGTCTTTGTTTCCGCCCGCCGGCCCAGCGGGGATGTCATAATGGCCACCGCGGGAGTGCAGCCACATTGGCGGCTGCACGCCGGTTACAACTAAAATGGCTACACAACACTATCAGTGACAGGGTATTCCTTCTATGTCTCTGATAGGAGGCCCCCTCCACCCCCAACACTCCCCAGACGCCCCCCACCCTGCCTTCATCTACGTTCCACCTCCCTTCCAACCTCCCCCATACACACACACGCACACACTCATTCACACATACACTCATAAATATATGCATGCATTCATTCACGCACACATCTGCACGCACATCCACACTTACACACAGACGCGCATTCTAATTTCCATTCATACACGCACTCAGACACATGCATACACGCACGCAAACAACACTAAACACACTCTTGCATTCATGCACACACTCACACATACATGCAGACACACCACCCTACACACACAACACCCCCCAACCCCCGCCACTGTCGGAAACCCGACTTACCTGGTTCCAGAGGGTCTTCCGGGAGGGGACTGGGCGCTGCTACCTCCAGCAGCGCCCACCAACAGAACACCGCCAGGCTGTATTATTTGTCATAATACGGCTGGCGGTGGGCTACTGGCGTGGCACTGCTGGTGGTAGCAGCCACACCTTACCACCGTCCACCAGTATGGCCACAGCTGGATTTCCGCCCTTCTTGTGGCGGCAATCTATCTGTGGTCATAATTGGGGGAACGGATGGTAGCCGCGGGGACAGTCTTTTTGCGGCTGTCAGCGCGGCGGTAGGCGGCATTTACTGACAATGTTAAAATGAGGGCCTTAATCTCGCTGTGCCATAAAAACAAAAAGAGTATGCCTTCACGTAAAACTGCTTCTCGCGGAAAACGCTTGAATGCGCTCGGACCAAGTTCACACTATATAAAACTACAAAAAATACCAATTACACCCTGCACCTATAAGCTGAACTTGGCCGAAGGGCTCTAGGACACTTTACAGTGAAGAAGAAAGTGCTAATATTGTAAATGTCTGCCTCGAAGCCATGCCCCAAGCACGCCCCTTCCAGACCCAACCCAATCAATTTGGTGAGGACCAGTATTTCTCTTTTTTATTTAAAGCACTGGATATGACACAACACACCTGTGCTGGTCATTGGTATTTTTTGTGCCCCCTGTGCCATTGTAACTTTGCTTACCTTTCACCACAATGATATGGGTCATATATGTGGATTAGTTGAAATATCTTTTGAGTCCTTCTTGCACACGTGAAGAGTACAAGGTTTGTACAGACGAAGTTATGTGCATTGTTTTTCAGCCTGCCTAGAAATGCCATGTCCAGGTGACGGGTGCTGTGGTACCTGGAAAGTACTTATTGGCAACTTTCTTCTTGACAGTTCCTCATCTGCGTAAGTGTACATATGTCACGTGCCTGAAAGTGCACCAGTATGGAAGACTGTTAGGGAGCCGTACTACAGAGCAGTCGACTTGCTAGGCACCTTTATTCGTAGCAGCATAACACATCTCTTAGCGACATTCCTAAAGTGACAGCAAAACGTGTTCTTGTGTGACGAGAGAAAACGTGTGTTCGTTCTCCCTCGTATAACCAAGTCCAGCAGCCACAACAAATAGTACAGTGCCTGTTTGGGAAAGCTGTGTTGTCTGTATTTGTTTTGCTCAAGCAAAGCAAGTTGCCTCCGCCCCCATTTTCCTCTTCAGAGCTTCCACCAGTGGCGTATTCCACTATTGGCAATTCTGTAATAAATTGAAGTGCGGTTTGTTGGTGCAAAGTTTTTGTCGGTTTGCTTAAGTAGAGCAGGCTTCATGCAGCTCAGAGTTGCATTGATTTCACTTGTTTTCCTTTGAACAGCTATACGACAGAACCCTATTAGTATTAGTATTTGTGCACCCGCATCAGTGTCATTCCATTTTTGTGCGTGTGTGTGTAAATGGAGTGGAGGTAAAATGACTTCACTTAGATACCCATGTATTTATCCTCCTGGGAAAATAAATAAATATTCCCTATCAGTTGTTTAACTGCCTCTAGGGGGTACTATCGTTTTACTGAAACGTTGCAATAGCTGCCCTGTGAATCTTGACCATGTTGCTTTATGTTTTCGAAAATCCACCATATCCACCATAGCGGCCTGTGCTGGTTCACTATCCTCTGAGAGCTCATGCCATGGAATGTATGGGGTATAACAATACGGCGTAGTACGTGGTCTCAAATTATAATAAAAATGACGTGTTGGACGTGTTAACATGCAAGTGGAATAGCACAAGGCAGTACACTGTACAGCCAGTTAATAAATTACACATTTCTTTATTTCACACCTTTACACTGTGAAGAAGTGATAGAGCTTTTCCACAGAAGCGCACGTTTTTTTGGGTCAAGTGCCATAGATGTGCTTTGAAGCCCAGTCTCCTTATCCCAGCTTCAGCTCGGACTATGACTGTGGGTCATCACAGCAAACGAGAAACCCTGCAGCTCCCTTTGTCTCTGCCTCACAATTGAGACTGCTCTCTGTACCCCACAAGCGATGGCCGCTACCCCGCTCTTGGGCAGACCCTCAGAGCCTGCTACCCCTTTGAGTCCCATTCTTCACAAGCTAATTGAGTCCCTTTGCTCTCGGGTCTCAAACCTCCGGAGTGAGAATATGCTCATAGGGCTGGATTTATAACCAGCTTTGTTCTGACAAAAGACAGTCTTTGTCTTAAGTCTGTCTAAATTCAGAAAAAAAGCTATCGTAAATAAGTACATCAGTCTTTGTCTTCAGTCAGGAAATATTTGGAGACTTTTTTAAGTCTTCTTACCTGAATTAAGGCAGTCTCAAGTAAGACTCATGGTGGAAATTTTGTTTGTGAATCAAGCCTATGGGGCTCATTACGACTTTGACGGTCAGAAAACTCAGACCGCCAAAGCGGTGGGGTAGGAGGCAGCGGTCATAGAGTCTGCCGCCCCGGTCCCCAGACAGACCAGCCGGAGCCAGGCACGTCTCCCCTGTATAGGCGGAGGAGCATTGCCCTCCCCAGCAGCAACCGCTGCAAATCCTTTTACACGGAAAGGATAATAAACTCTGTTTACTATCCTTTCCGTGTAAAAGGGGTGGGGCATTGGGAGTGACGAGCCGAGGGGAGTGCTCTGTGCACTCCCCCTCAGAGCGCATGTGTTTACGGTCGGCCAAGCACACATGCGCTGTAGGCTCTCTCCAGCCCAGCAACATGGTTGCTGGGCTGGAGAGAGCCTGCACATGCTTCCAGTCTGCCTGGGAGCACCCTGGCTTTGAGCAGTGCCAGGATTGGGGAAGGGCAGGCTGGGAGCCTGTGCCTGCAGCAGCGACGGGAGAGGAGCGGCGCGGGGCAGAGGTACGTTTAAAGAAAAATGTATTATTCATTTTTTCAAACACACAAGAGTCTGATTTCCTTTATATATTGTTATTCATATACCAAAGTTTAACAGAAAATGAATTTAAGCAAGGCTGTCTTTGAAAGTGACAAAAAAATGAAGCGATTGTGCAGTGCGATCAAATGACTCAAAAGGTAACAGAAATTGTGACATAAAACAAATGAGTCATTACAGTGCCCTTTTTGTTCCTTGGACCTCTGTGTAAAAACAACTAGTCTTAGATTGAATAGTTTTTGCTGTGTTCCGAGTAAGTGCAGGGCACAACATCTGTATCATCGGTGTTTGAACTCTTATAAGTTTGTGTTTTTTCTTAAAACATCAGAATGGTTCTTCCTCAGGACTAAAAATGGTGCAGCCTGTGTAATACACAAGTGTACATAATGTGAGACCCCATGTGTAGCATGGTGATTATTATATAAGAGTGTGATAGAGTCACAACTCACCTAGATTCATAGGAAACTTAGGGACTGATGTAGAACTCAGTGAATGGGTTACTCCCTCACAACGGTGAATGATATCCCATCTGCTGAAATCTAAATCCCATTGGATAAAATGGGATGTAGATTGAGGCGGACAGGATATCCATCACCGTTGTGACGGAGTAACCCGTCTGCCGAGTTCTAAATCAGGCCCATAATGTCCAGTGCGAATCCAGTCCAAACGAGGAGGCAATACTACAGATAGTAACTCCAACCTTGAGTTTAAGCAATCCCATAACTAACCTATCCAATTACACACTCATTAAGGGTGAACAAGTGGTCCTATCCAAAGGCTTAGCCTTTGTTCCCACTGCACCACAGTGAAGTGTCAGCATCAAAGTGCAAATTCAGACGTTTTTCAGAAAAGTAATACTGAGACATTTCTACATTAAGAACCCCAGTCCCCCAGAAAGAAAGGCAGGGGCCCCAGACTTCGGACCTCCATCCACATTCATGCCTCCATCACATATAATGTCACACAAGATACTAGCATTTGAACAAGTAGTACTACTTGATGTCATGAAACTTCTCAAAGGTAGAGATTACATCATATACAATATAAGCAAGCGCGAATGTCTGAGGTTAGACTTATTGAAGAGAAATACAGATATAGTTATCAAACCAGCAGACAAAGGAGGGGATATAGTCATACAGAATACTTTCTCAATTAACTGTACAAGACTGTTATTGTAGACTTAAGAGAAATGCAACACAGGAGCTTGTCATTTTGATCAAACTGACACAGGGAAGACTGAATGAGGGGTATCTCAATGAACTTGGATTTAACATCTTGAATAAAAAAAAGCCAGAGGCTACCGACAATCTACCCTTTTTACTAAGATACATAAGGAGCTGGAGAAGCACTGGGGAGACCTATTGTATCTGAATGTGGTTCTGTTTTAGAGTCACTTTGCAAATGCATACACCTTTTCCTAAAGCCATGGTTTTCTAAGACTAAGGCCCTCATTATGACATTGGCGGTCTTTTCCGAAGATTTCCGTGGTGACGGCCGCCAACAAACCGCCGCAGAGGCGGGAATCCGCCTGCCAGATAATGACACACAAACACAAAACCAACAGAAACCTGCCCCACCGACAATTCCGTCAGACACTTCGGAGGCGAAAAACAGTTGGACCCACCACCCTCCCTGCTACACCAGCAACACACTGCCCTCCAAATAATGGACCACGAATCACCACTGCGGACACCCAAAGGCAGTCATCAATTGGCAGTGCAGACCGCCGCGGTAGAATTGGGAACCCAATAGCAACAGGAGCCAACATTGGCCAGATGAAAAAACCCTTACCTGACACATATACACCCACCGTACACCCCACCACCAGCACTATAAACCACACCCCACACAACCCACAATCCTTTACAAACATGAAAAACGAAACACACCTTGCCAGCAAAAGACAATACAAGAACTGCACACACAAACCACAGCCACCTATGCACCTTTCAGGCATCAAACACCACACACCATACCCCAAAACCCATCACACTCTGCACAACACACACACTACACCCACTACACAATAGGCGTGTCCCACAGAATAATCATTGTTTCACAGATGGGGAATTGCGGGTGATGGTGGAGGAAATCGTCAGGATAGAGCCACTGCTTTTCAGTGCGCAGGTCCAGCAGATATCCATTGCCAGGTAGATGGAGCTATGGCGGAGGATCGTGGACAGTGTGAACTCCGTGGGAATATATCCACGCACAAGTGACGACATTCCCAAGAGGTGGAACGACCTACGGGGTAAGGTGCGTTCCATTGCATCCAGGCACCAAGTTGCCATCATATGGACTGGCGGTGGACCCCCAACCTCTCTCCCACATTTGACAGCATGGGAGGAGCAAGTCTTGGCAATCCTGCATCCTGAGGGCCTCACTGGAGTCACTGGAGGGCTGGACAGTGGTAAGTCACCATTACTACCCTACCTCTACCAATAGCTACATGGCATGTCACCCCTTCACCCTGACTCCCTACACTCCACTCCATCCCATACAGTGCACCTCCCCAAATACCACCCTCAATTGTGTACCCCTGCATGCCCTACCCACTGCAAGTACACCCCTCCCTGTCTGCATGCACACACAATAGGAATGCATGGGCAGCATGTAGCACTACTGATCCCACAATCTATCACCATACACTAAAATACACTAACCAAAGGTGGGAGGACAACACCCAACCCATAGGGAAACCCAGAAATGCGGAATATGTGACAGACAATGACTGTAACAAATCACTTACATTTCCACAGGTGCCTCAGCCAATGTCATCGACGAGCATGTGCCACAGCAACTCAGTCCTCCACCAGAAGATGCCCTCAGTGATAACAGCAATTCTGGATGTCCCGATCTGGATGAACTCCCTGGCCCATCTGGGACCACTAGTCAGTTGGCTTCTACATCCCACACCCAGTCCACCACAGGGCCCCCCATCCAACTACAACACCACAGCAACCACTCAACGTCCACAAACCTCTGTTTCCAGGACACATCGATCAATAGTGTGCCCACCTGTACAGGGACCAGAGTCAACACCACACAGGCAAGACAGTGAAGGTCCTGGTGTAAGTGGGAGTGGGCACACCGTTCAGGGGACAGAAGCACAGGAGGCCAGGCCCAGTGGAAGGTCAGCTGTGTGCCAGCAGGAGGAGAGAACCAGGGAACCGTCTGCCCAGGAGGCCCTCACACATATCCTGGTGGCATACCAACAATCCCAGGACAGGATGGGGCAGGTGATTACCATCTTGCAGGAGAACCACGGCAGCAGGGGGTACACCACCAGGAGGTCATACAGCTGGGCAACATGGCCAACATGATCCGTGAGAACAGAGCACACCAGCGGGCCCCTTCCACTAGCCAGTCTACTCACCAGCCAACAACATCTGCTGCAGCTAGTGGACAGAAGGGCCTGCCACCCCACTCAGAGGCCACCAGCACCCTCCCCCGCTGAAGGTGTACATCCCCGCAAATGTTCACTGCGAGCCAGACAGACACCAGAGACTGTTGTCAAGACCAAATCCACAGCCAGGAAATGAGCCCCTCGAGAATGTCTCCCTTGTGTGCCAATGAGTCATCTTGTTCACTTTGGACTGCCATTGCTCCTTTTACTACGGTCCCTTGGATAATGGACCTGTGCTACAAACCAACTGGGCCACTACACTGATGTTTTCATCCACCATCTCCCCACTCTATTGCACTATCCCATCCTTTTTGTCACTTAAATAAACACCCTTGAACACAACTGAAATATTTGTGCTTTATCATACAACAATATGCAATGTACTGAACTGCATTATCTTGTGCAAATGTCCTGTATTGTGTGAATCCATCCAACAAATGTGTCGTCAAAGCAGTCTGTAATCATCACATCAGTACACAGTTGTAACTACACCAACATCTGCAGAAAGGGAAAGCATAAGTGACAGTCAATTGAAAAGTAAAGGTAGTCCTTGGCCCAACATAGCAGGCACACATCACGTAACTGTAATGTAGATATGAACAGAAGTACAGTCTTACCTGAGTGTCATTGGAAGTACTGCTGTATCACATGTGTCCTGTTGGCCACAACCTCCTCCTCATCACTGTCTACAGTGTCCTCTGCGGCCACAGGTGCATTGTCTGCCCCCCTCCTCCTGCAGGTAGGTCACATGGTGTTTGAGGGCCAAATTGTGCATCACACAGCAAGCTGGCACTATCTGGCAGACCTTCTTAGGGGCGTAGTACAGGGATCCACCCGTTAAATGGAGGCACCGGAACCTGGCTTTCAGTAGACCAAATGTGCGCACAACATCCCTCCAGGTACGGCCATGTGCTTCATTGTACCAATTTTCTGTCCTGGTCCTCTGATTCCTCACTGGGGTCAACAGCCAGGACAGGTTTGGGTAGCCGGAGTCACCTGGAAGTAGTGACGGACACACATTACTCATGTACAATGCCATGGAGTACAACTTCTGTTGGCATACACTGACATACATTGGGTGAAGACTCAAGCTCACCTATGAGCCACACTCTCTGCCCCTGTAGTCATGCCATCACCTATGGGATGCTGCTATTGCTCAACACATAGGCATCATTCATAGATCAATGAAACTTGGCAGTGACGTGGGAGATGTATTGATCAGCAAGGTACACCATCTGGACATTTAGAGAGTGGTAACTCTTCCTATTTCTGTAGACCTGCTTATTTGCCCTGGGAGGGACCAAGGCAATATGGGTCCCATCAGTGGCCCCAATCACATGTGGTATGTGTCCCATGGCGTATAATCCAGCCTTCACAGTGGGCAAATCTTCACTCTGGGGGAATGAGATGTAGCTGCTTATGTGTTTCAACAAGGCAGCCAAAACCCTTCCAAGCACAATCGGAAACATTGGTTGTGACATTCCTGCAGCCAAGCCCACAGCCACCTGGAAAGAACTACTTGCCAGGAAGTGGAGCACTGACAGTACCTGTACTGCAGGGGGTATTGCTGTAGTGCTACAGATAGCAGGAATCAGATCTGGCTCCAATTGTTGACACAGCTCAGTAATTGTGGCACTGACCAGACGGTAGGTGATTATGATGTGGCATTCCTCCAGTGTAGCCAAGTCCAATAGGGGTCTGTACACAGGTGCTTGCCTCCTCCTCCGCAGTGGTAGGTAACTAAGTAAACCAAAAATGAGATGTGTGTGACTACAGGAAGTATGGACACAACATCACAGTACACAGAGCATGTATGTATGTAGCAGACTGGAATTGTCTTTGTGTGTACCATCGATACCTATGATGCACATTAAATTGTCCAACATGAGTACTAGCATTAGGAATTGACAACGGCCTGTCCTGTATGCAGGGATAGGTGGAAATGACCTCACTCCGCAGGTGTTTGACATCATGGCGGAAGGCATTCTGCACCACCGTGCAACTACTTATTAGTAAACATGGAGCTCTATGGAGCACAGGAACCAATGATGATCAACGCCTGCGGACGTGACCGCCATTTTCTCTGTATCACTCCACTTGATTCCTGACTCTATACTGTTCAACACCTCCACTGCATGTGCTGCTGTGTCCTGTGTCTGGAACCTGCAATGGCCCGTGCTACAGGGGAAAGGGCCCCAGCCTTCACATCAGAAGAGTTGTAAAAGCTTGTGGATGGGGTCCTACCCTTGTATGGGCAGTTGTACGGGCCTCCAGACCAACAGGTGAGTACATCATGGGCACGTTAGATACAACATGGCTGCATGAAGATGTATCTGTGTGCTGGCAGTGTGTCATTGGGGGAGGTGTTTTGCTGCGTGCAATGTGTATGCAGAGGTACAGATCTTATGTGTGATTAAAGTGGGATCCATGCAGTATGTAAGCCATTTCTGTTACAGAATGGAGTGTTGAGTTCATGGTGTCCATTTGTCTGTGTTCCCTATGCAGGTCAGCGACCATCAGAAGAAAGGGTTGTAGCATGCCATTGTTAAGGACGTGCGGACTCTGGGGGTCCATAGCCGGCAGAGCACCCACTGCAGGAAACAGTGGGAGGACCTGAGATGCTGGGCCCGGAAGATGGCGGAGGCCCAGCTGGGGACTGCCTCCCAACGAGGGAGGGGTGCTCGTCAGACCCTTACCCCCCTAATGGTCCGCATACTGGTGGTGGCCAATCTGGAGTTGGATGGGCACTTGAGGGCAGCACAGAAGCCATAAGGGGGTGAGTACAGACTGTGTGGTATTTTTTTGTTGCCTGCCATGGTTTTCGCTGCAAGGTTCTAGTCAGTGGATGCCCCAGTATGCCGGTTTAGCTAATCTTGTGGAGTCCTCCTTAGCAATGTAAGGTTTTATGTATATTTGGTATTGTTAAGTATCTGGCATAACATGCCAGACATGGCTTAGTGAGTCCCAGTAGGTATGCAGGTAGTAGTGTTTGGTTTCATTTCTGCTGTTGTTCCCAGGTAATGGTTTGTCACTGTGGTTCATACTGCACAGTGTTAGTCCGAGTGAGTGATAGTGATGTGTATGCCATATGTGCTGTTGTTTCTGTGATTGACCCTGTGCTCCTTTTCTTTCTCCCCCACCCTCTCTCCTTTTCTCATCCTGTCCTTGTGTGCATTAGCATCATCTGGCGAAGGAGCAGGAGCACCGGCGAGTGGGGGAGCTGCAGCTCACGGACCCAGGAGGCAGAGTCCACCAACGCCGAGGGGACTAGTAGGTTCGAGGATCAGGGGAGCACCGCAGGGGAGACTGGAGCTATGACTACAGACTCTGACTCCTCCTCCAATGGAAGCTCCCTGGTGGTGGCAGACCCTTCTAGGGCCACCCCAGCTACTACTACGCCACCCCTGTACCATTACCGCCCTTCCAGTAGCTCCCCACCCAGTTGCCCCTGCCTGCTCACCCAGGAGGTTGGCGTCTCCTTCGCCCCAGGCACCTCAGGCCCTGCCCCAGTCAGCCCTGCTTCCCTCACTGAGGAGGCTATTGACCTCCTGAGATCCATTTCTGTAGGGCATTCAATCATAGTGAATGCCATCCAGGGGCTGGAATCCTAGATGCAGCAATGCAATGCCTACCTGTAGGGCATTCACTGTGGCTTGGCTGCCCTACAGAGATTGTTTCAGGCTCTGGCCTCCTCTTTGACGGCAGCCATTGTCCTTGTTTCCACCCTCCAACTTCCTCTTCCCAATCCCATTCTGGTTCTTCCGTTCCCCCTCCAGCTACCTGTTGCCCTCCCGAAGCCCTCTCCCCCCAACGCATCCCACACACACAATCAGACAAGCATGCACCCAAGTCAACAGACAGGACTCTCACATACAACCAAAGGCACCACACTTCACTCCACAAGCACACGCACAGCCAACACACAGAAGCACATACAACAAACAGCCATTGTCTCCCCTCCTCTCCTCCCTCACAGTCACATCAACACTCACACCTGCAATCACTGCATCATCAGTTCCAGATCCTGCCACCTGTACAGCATTGCCCACAGTCACCACAACAGCAGACACGCAGACTAGCACCCCATTCACCACATGCGCAGTCACCACCACCATCACAACCTCATGCAGCACACCCACCTCACTTGCAGACACCACAACAACATACATACACATTTCCTGTTTGTCCTCTCCCACCCTGTCTGCCCACCCCCCTCCAAAAACACATAAACGCTCCCACTCAGACACTACACACGCACACTGTCCATGCACCTGTAAGCAAGTCCAGCACACCTACTCCTCCTACAACCACTCCCTATACCTCCACTCCCAAACCTCCTTCCACAGCCCTCCCCATTGGACCTAAGAAACTTTTCCTTTCCCGACTTGACCTCCCCCTCCCTGGCCTGCCCGTAAGAGGAGGATCCCTCTCCCCCAGCCCAGTACCACCAGCTCCCAGTCCACTCCTGTTCCTCCCCCTGCAGCAACACCTGCCACTAAGGGGCACAAGAGTGGTACTCCAGCCCCCCGCCCCAGGGAACCACTTCTGCCCCATAAGCAACGGAGCAAGGACCCGCCCCCTCCCAAACCCAAGTCTTCCCTCCCAAGAACCCCCCACACCATCCCCCACTCCTCCTGCGGTGCCTGCCTGCCATCACCATGATGCCCCTGCCCAGTGGAGTAACTTGGGCTGTCAGGAGTCAAGTTGGGCCTTGGACATTGCCCTGTGGCTTTTGCCTAGCAATGGACTGGCCAATGGCCATTTGTATATAGTTGCCTCATCAGTTGTGGGCATAGGTACACCCAAATACAGGGATCAGACCAAAGGTATGTGTCCTGGCTTTCTTTACTTCTTGCTTATGTTGGTGTTGGATTTATCTGCAGATTGTTCTCATGTGTGTGGTGTGTGTTGTGAGTGTGGGTGTGTCACTATCCCTCCCTCCCTTGTGTGCTAGGCAGCTGTACTCACCATCCTCGTCTTCGTCAGCGTTGCTGCTCCTGGACTGCCATTGCGTGGTACAGCATCGGCAGGACTTCCAGTCCGGGTTCCATGGCGGCAGCTGACTCCCCTGTGTCCCTGGAGGTGAGTGTCTCCTTTTTTATGATTAGTTTCCGAGGCTTTTGGTGGAGGTGGTCCCACCCGGAAATCCTGGCGTTCTGCTGTGTCATTATATGGTGGGCGGGGTGTTGTCTTCCGCAAGCCTGAAGATGGCAACCGCCGTGGTCAGTGGATGGACTACACTGGCGGTTCGGGTGATACATTGGCTATCTATGGGAGGGATCACTGCCCTGGTCATAATTTGGTGGTCTTCACCCCCAGCCTGGCGACTGACCTACTGCCATCGCCGGCATGGCAGTCAGCTGACTGCCAATGTCATAATGAGGGCCTAAATCATATGTGAGAGATACAATGGAAGTGAGTCAAATGATTGACAATTAACCTTTTGACCAATCCAAACAACTATTAGTCTCTTTGGATGTAGCCTCTCTATACACCAGTAATCCTCAAGAACAAGCTCTTGAGGTGGTACCAGAGGTTCCCAACAAAAGGAAAAGTCCTGCTTGGGTTCCCACTGAGTACATAGTTGAACTACTATGAATAGCGAGGACAAAAATATTTTTTTGTATTTCGTTATGAGTACTATTATCAAACAAAGAGAGTAGCTATGGGAGCCAGATTCACACTGGATCAGGCTAAAACCTGTACATGGGCAAATATGAAGATGCCTACATATACAGCTTCAGTAACTCCTTCCCGGATAACATTACGTTATGGAAGCAGTATATTGATGGTATTGACAGTTAATTAGCAGTAACTGACAGAATGTTTCCTGTGGCTTAATGAAAAATCCCAGGATATCAAGTTTACCATCACACATAACAAGGAGGAAATTAATTTTCTCGACTTGAGTATTAGGGTGGAAGAAACAAAGGTGTACACCACCCTTTATAGAAACCCAGTGAGTGTACTACATTGCTGAGGTAAACAAATTAACACCCCACACAGTTAGCTTGATAATCTCCCCTTCAGGCAGTTCCTGCAAATCCATAAGAACTGTTGCCACAGGGTGGATTTTTTCAAGGAGATTGATTTACTGATTGAAAGGCTGAATGAAAGAGGCTGTCTCAAAGGTCTGTTGAAAAGGGCGAGAAAAAGAGGGTGGTAGCACCCACAGGAAACCTTACTGGGGGTGCAAGATACGTCAGACAACACTAGGAACAGATTGAGCTGCTTTACTACATTTTGTACACATAATAATGACATAAAGAAGGTGATTAACAAACAATGGGATTTAATTACTGATTAACTGGACACAGAAGGAAACCAATCCATGCCTTAAAAGAGGGAGAAAAGTTAGAGACTATGGCCCTCATTACAACCCTGGCGGTCGGTGTTAAAGCGGCGGTAAGACTGCCAACAGGCCGGCTGTAAAAAAAATGGAACTATGACCGCGGCGGAAATCGCCAACAGCCACTTTCACATTCCGACCGCCATGGCGGTACAAACAAACAGCATGGCGGTCACTGCCAACAGACAGGCAGAAGACAATGTACCACCCACACCATTATGAGAGGCCAATCCGCCACCTTTTCCGGGGCGGATTCAACGCGAACAAAAACAGGGTGGAAACAGGACTTGGAAGGGAAAACGCTCACCTCTACACACCCCACGAGAAACGAGGAGGCAATGGAGCCAGAACTCCAAATTCTACCTGCCATTGTCTTCCTGCTCCTCTACCAGGAGCACAACCGACGGCGGCGACAACCACAGTGAGTACTGCACCTACGACACAGGGGAGGGGGGAGGGAAAAGAAAGTAACACACACACACAACACCCCCACCCTCACCCACAACACCATACACACAAATACATGCTGAAACATTACATTTACATCCCCCCCCCCCTGGAAAAACGCAAGGACAAAAGGAAATGATTTGAACGATTGTAATCAGGAAAAATCCATTAGTCAAAAATATATATACACTATAAACAAATATGTACTCCAAGATTTCAAGTCCATGTACTGCACCTACATAGTCTGTGGACCACTGGGCCCAAAATGCACTCAATACCCGATCCAAATGGAGAGAACACTGCAGGGGCATCAGATCGAAATAAAACAGGCACCTCAGGGGAAAGGGAAGGGGGGGGCATGACGCCAGCTTCACGAGTGGGCTCCATGCCCATTGATGTATCCTGGGGAGTGCAAAGCCACAGTCTCTCAAGTCTCTCCAGTGGGTGGTTTGCCCGCTGCTGTATCCTGGGGAGTGCAAAGCCACTGTCTCTCAAGTCTCTCCAGTGGGTGATTTGCCCACTGCTGTATCCTGGGGAGTGCAAAGCCACAGTCTCTCATGTCTCTCCAGTGGGTGGGTTGCCAACTGCTTTATTCTGGGGAGAGCAAAGCCACAGTCTTTCAAGTCTCTCCAGTGGGTGGTTTGCCCACTGCTTTATCCTGGGGAGTGCAAAGCCATAATCTCTCAAGTCTCTCAAGTGGGTGGGTTGCCCACTGTTTGGTCCTGGGGAGTTCAAAGCCACAGTCTCTCTAGTGGATTATTTTCTCCACTGGTTCTGGAGGGGGCTTAGTGCCCAGAGTGCTTCATCCTGCCAAGGACTCAGGTAGTGGATGCCTTTCTCCAATGGTTCTGGAGGGGGCTTAGTGCCCAGAGTGCTTCATCCTGCCAAGTACTGAGATAGTGGATGTCTTTCTCCACTGGTTCTGGAGGGGGCTTTGTGCCCAGAGTGCTTCATCCTGCCAAGAACTCAGGTAGTGGATGCCTTTCTCCACTGGTTCTGGAGGGGCTTTGTGCCCAGAGTGCTTCATCTTGCCAAGGACTCAAGTAGTGGATGCCTTTCTCCACTGGTTCTGGAGGGGGCTTTGTGCCCAGAGTGCTTCATCCTGCCAAGGACTCAGGTAGTGGATGTGAGACTCCACTGGTTCTGGAAGGGGCTTTGTGCCCAGAGTGCTTCATCCTGCCAAGGACTCAGGTAGTGGATGCCTTTCTCCACTGGTTCTGGAGGGGGCTTGGTGCCCAGTGTGCTTCATCCTGCCAAGGACTCAGGTAGTGGATGTGATACTCCACTCACGGTGGGCCAACATGGAAGCTGTCAGGCCCCTGGAACTGACCACCAGCCACGTACCAATGACCACTGGGGATGGCAGACAAGTCTGCGGTGGTGCCACTGGCACCGGATGTGGCGTGACTGCTGGCGTTGCTGGCGGCGGCCTCAGTAGCGCACTGCTTGCGGCGATCATTTGGCAGCGGTGCTGGTGGGTGGTTCAGTGAGCGTGCTGCTGGCGGCGGTGTCCTGGGCAGCGGTGCTGGTGGGTGGCTCAGTGAGCGTGCTGCTGGTGGCGGTGTCCTGGGCGGCGGTGCTGGTGGGGGGCTCAGTGAGCGTGCTACGGTAGTGGTTGTATGAAGTATTGGTTTGCTGACTTTGGGTGAAGGTGCATGGGCTGGAGGCTGTCGTGAGGTGGATGGCTGTTGGGTGGGTGTGTGACTGCGTTTGTGTAGTTTGATAGGTGGGCTCACAGACATACTGGGAGAGGACACAGGGGATGTGTGAATGGTAGTAGGGGTGGTGAGTGCACGTGAGCGGTGTGTGGTGATGGGCGTGCTGGTGATGGACGTAGTGGCTGAAGATGTAGTCCATGCAGGTGTGAGTGGAGACGTGATAGGGAGGTAGGAGGGAGACGTGGAGGAGGGGACACAGTGGAGGCAGTGTTGGTTGTTATGTCTGCATGGGTATGATGCTTTTGTGAGGGCCTGTCGGATGTGTGGTGCTTATGTTTGCCAGAGCTACCCTTGTGTGTTGAGGTGTGTGCATGCTGGTTAGATGGTGTGCTTGGGATAGGCTGAGGTACAGGGGATTGGGTCTGGGTGGAGGAAGCTGGAGTGGGGAAGCTGGACACAGGGACAATGGCTGCCATCAGTGCTGTGGCCAGAGACTGAAAAGCTCCCTTTTGGGCTGCCTGACCAGAATAAATGCCCTCCAGGTATGCATTTGCCTTATGAAACTGCTTCTCTACACCCTGGATGGCATTCAGAATGGTAGACTGCCCAACAGTGAGGGATCTGAGGAGGTCAATGGCCTCCTCACTGAAGGCAGCAGGGCCGAGAGGGGCAGGGGCTGAGGTGCCTGGGGCGAAGGAGATGCCCACCCTCCTGGGTGAGTGGCCACGGGACACACGCTGAGGAGCTGCTGGGAGGGCGGTGCTGGTAGGGGGGTGGCGGCTGTACCTGTTGATGCGGTGGGCACAGAGGGGCCCGCCACCGCAATGGGGCTCCCATCAGAGGAGGAGTCGGTGTCGCTGGTCTCCGCTCCTGTCCCCGCCGTGGAGCTCCCCTCGCCCTCCATCCCACTGGTGAATTCGGAGTCCGTAGTCTCGCCCTCCAGGGCCATGTGGGATGCAGCTCCCTCCTGCTCCAGTGGCAGTGCTCCTCCGCGTGATGATGCTAATGCACACAAGAACAGGGAGACCACAAAAAGGGGGGAAAGAAAGTAGAAAGACATGTTCTGTGCATGCAATACCGCTACCTTTGGCGGACACTACAGACACAGCAGCCTCTGCCCTACGCCATGCACTTAGAGTTCCCTAATTAATCACAGGGCCATGGGGTACAAGGCCTATGCCCGATAGCTGCACACATGGAAGTCACAGGAGCCTGACTAGGGGTAGATGGCTCTTAACACTGGTGGGTTAGGGTGCCACATAGCCTGCCTCAGGAAGGGACCTTGCCTGCAAAACTCACCCTGGCCTAGGGAAACCCACTGCCCACCTCCCCCACCCAGACACCTCCCATGTGCGCTGAATCAGATGAATGTGACTGTACTCACCCTCTTGTGGCTGCTGCGATGCCCTCAAGCACCCTTCCAACTCCGGATACGCCACCGCCAGGATCCGGAACATCAGGGGGGTCATGGTGCGACGGGCACCCCTCCCATGTTGGGAGGCCATCCCCAGCTCCAGTCTTCTTGTTCCAGCGGCGAATGTCCTCCCATCTTTTACGGCAGTGGGTGCTCCGTCTGTGGTGGACCCCCAGGATCCGGACTTCCTTGGCGATGGCACACCAACTATCCTTCTTCTGGTGGGCGCTGACCTACAGAAATAGTACAGGAGAAAAGGAGAAAATATAACCGTCCGGACCGTCACAGTCATTGGCCCACGTTCCCACCCTTGCCCTGACGCACATACACTCACCGTCCGATCATGCAGGCCTCACTACCCCCCCCCCATCTCCTATCCAAACCACTCCAAACAAGCATTGCCCATACAGCATGCTCACAGTGTACTCACCTGTTTGTCTGGAGGACCGTAGAGTAGCGTGTACTGGGGGAGGACCCCATCCACTAGTTTGTCCAACTCCTCCGATGTGAAGGCAGGGGCCCTTTCCCCAGACACTTGAGCCATTGTCGCTTCCAGACTGAGGTCACAGCAGCACTTGCAGTGTAGGTCCTCTCCTGTCGAAGATCAGGTATCAAGTGAGTGAACAGACAGAAAATGGCGGTCGCGTCCGCGGCGGTGCGTACCGTCATGCCGGCGTACATCGTCATTGGCTCCTGGGACCCATAGGGTCCAATGTTAACCAATGCAGTATTGCGCCGCGGTCTTCGACCACCTACCGCGACGGTGTACAACGCCAGCGCAGTTACCTCATATCCCATTGTCCCACCTTACAGGTCAGGCAGCCGCCATTTCAGGGGGCCACATGGCATTAATTTTAAATGCGTCACACATATCTAGGCCTTGCATACACACTAAGACAGGCACATAGCGGATTGAAAAATTTGGGCAGTAAAGTTGTCTTTTCGTACCGCAGTGTTGTCTGACCCTCTGCTCGCTGTTCTCATCCATAGAGCACGTCCGCTGGGGCAGGTGAGGAGATGGCCGCATCCTCCGGTGTACAGACCGCTGGTGAACTTGTCGACAATGGAAGAGCGACATGTAATAGTGACCTACAGACTTGATCGTGCAACAGTCCAGGAACTGTGTGCCCAGTTGGAGCCAGACCTGATGTCAGCTATCCGCCATCCCACAGGTATCCCCCCTCTAGTGCAGGTCCTGTCAGTACTCCATTTCCTGGCAAGTGGGTCTTTTCAAACTACAGTGGCCATAGCATCAGGGATGTCCCAGCCTATGTTCTCAAACGTGTTGTCCAGAGTGTTGTCTGCCCTGCTGAAACACATGCGCAGCTACATCGTGTTCCCTCAGGTGGAGGATTTGCCTACAGTGAAAGGTGACTTCTATGCTCTGGGACATATCCCCAACATCATAGGTGCCATTGATGGGACACATGTGGCCTTGGTCCCCCCCGCAGGAGTGAACAGGTGTACAGAAACCGGAAGAGTTACCATTCTATGAATGTGCAGATGTTGTGTTTGGCCGACCAGTACATCTCCCATGTGAACGTCAAGTTTCCTGGATCAGTGCATGACGCTTACATTCTAAGGAATAGCTGCATCCCTTATATGATGGGGCAACTCCAGAGGCACTGGGTGGGCTATTAGGTGAGGACATGGACCCTATACAGTGTGAATAGTTGTCTGGGTCTGGGGTTGTCCCTAAAGGTTAGTGTGTGTCTAACAGTTGCCCCACGACATTTGCAGGTGACTCTGGGTACCCCAACCTGTCATGGCTACTGACCCCAGTGAGGAATCCCAGGACAAGGGCAGAGGAACGCTACAGTGAGGCACATGGGCGAACTAGGAGGGTGATAGAAAGGACCTTCGGCCTCCTGAAGGCCAGGTTCAGGTGCCTCCATATGACAGGTGGTTCCCTACACTACTCACCAAAGAAGGTGTGCCAGATCATCGTGGCCTGCTGTATGCTGCACAACTTAGCTTTGTGACGACAGGTTCCTTTTCTGCAGGAGGATGGTCCAGATTGAGGTCTTGTGGCAGCTGTGGAGCCTGTGGACAGTGAAGAAGAGGAACCAGAAGAAGAGAACATAGACAACAGAAACACAGTGATCCATCAATACTTCCAGTGAGACACAGGCAAGAAGACATCACTGCCATCTACATCTGATAAAATTGTTCGACCTCTCATCTGTCTGTCACCCGGATGATTTCCTCCACCATGACCCTGAGCTCCTCCTCAGAAAATCTGGGGTGTCTTTGCGGTGCCATGGGGTGGTGTGGGTGATGTGTGAGGTGGTGTGTTTTGTGATGTGTGGGGTGATGTTTAGGGGTGTGTAGTGTTTTGTGCGTGGATGTGTATGTGTGATGGTGTTGTGTGCCTCTGTATGCTGGTGTTGTCTTTGCTTTGTTGTCTCTCTGGCCTTCTTCGGATTTTTGGGTAGTAAGGGTTTGTGGGTAATGTGGGTGTGTGTTTTATATTTTATTGGGTGTGTGGGAGTGGTGTGTGTATGTGCATCAGGTGTGTGTATTTCGAATTGTCCAATGTGGTAGTGTTTTGTATATGTGTGTGTATTTTGAGCGCGGCGGTGTGTACTGCCAATGGAATACCGCGGTTGAAAGACTGCCGCGTGGATTCGTGGGTCGTGATAGTGTGGGCGTATTCCTGTTGGCGTGACGGTGTCGGATTTGTTATCGCCAGTTTATCACTGACCTTTGGTGTGGCGGACTTGTGTGGGTGTCTAGATTTTGGCGGTTTCTGAGCAGTGGGTCGTAATAGCTGTAGCAGAATTCCACATCCGCGGCGGTGTGTTGGCGGTCTTCTGCACGCGGTAAGCGGCTTTTACCGCCAATGTTGTAATGAGGGCCTATATGGTCAGTTCCCTGCTAAAGACACCAGAAACCCCTCCTCTGAGATCAGAATTTAATTTGCTCCCATTAGTGGGTTACCACAAGCATGGGATGTGCAAGGCTTGTGAAATGACACTTGAAAGGAAGGACTTCACAACCAAAAGTACGCCTAGAAACACCTTACCAACTACAACCGAACGGATGTTGTATACGTGACAAAGTGCCCATGTGACAAGCTGTCCGTAGGGCAACCACTGCAGGAAGTGAAAACAATAATCCTCCAGCATTGTAGCAGGATACGATGTGAGGTGCAAGGAGCCCTACTAGTTGACCACTTTCATGCAGTTAAACATGAAGTGGAAAGCGTAAAATGGTGGATTTTAGAAAGAATAATCCCCAACCATAAAGGAGATGGTATAGCATCCACCCTCAATTTAAGAGTGTGAAAATGGACACACATGCTTGATACTGTGAATCAGGGTCATAATGGATTCGAGACTTGTATCCACATGATGTATTATGATTATGCTGACACATTTTTTATATAATTCACCTTGTAACACCCATCTACAAATGTAAATCTAATCAACCATGTCTGTAGCATAGCAAATTGGTGTTTCAAATTGATGTTTCATAACAATGGTATGCATTATTAACTTTATGTAAACTCCCAGTGTTATATATTGTAAACTTCTGTTGTGTGCTCCAAACCGTATATGACGGTCATGTATGATGAATATAGGTAAGTATCATGTGCAGACATCAATCATGCCTTCTGTGTAGCAATCTGATGTTTCGCATTTAAAACAGTGTCATTATTGTTAAACACATCTGTGGATGGTTGTTAAAAAATACCATGCGAGGGTCCTGTTTATTGTACATATCCCCTTTTTAACATGTATGTCCTCCAGAGTCTGTCTCTTGAAGATGGTTTCACTATTTCATGCAGTGCTTTAAATGGGCCGGTACGGAGTACCGGCACTTTTTTATCTTGAGGGGAGAGTACCTGCACCTCTACTTTTCCATTGCAAGCACTGATTTCATGGTATTAGCATTAATCTGCGTAAATGTGTGGGTTTTTCTTGGTAGATGCGAATTTTTCTGAGCACACAAGGGGAACAGTTTTTCAGTGTGGCCCCCAGGATAAAACATTTTTGGTTTGAACCTTTAGGTTTGCACACGCATGACACTAATGGATATATTCTAAAGGCGATCGCTTCTGTGGAATGGATTTGAGGTATTGTAACGCTGCACCCTCGTGTAAACTTTAAAAATTAAAATATTATTACAATGCACTGAGTAGCCCCCAGGAGGATTATAACAATTTTTGAATTTCAGCTCTTTCGTTTTACACACGCCAACAAAATTGGGCATACCCTGAAGATAATTGCTGAACATTCCTTTCAGATTTATACTCTGTATCCTTCTCGTAGAGTTTGTGGCAGCTAGAGCGGTACCTTTCTATCGGCCATTTTCCACTGAAACCGTATAACGTAGCACCAACATGCATGTCTACGCCGTGTCTGCCGGCTGCATCCTGCTTACCTCGTGGTTCTCCTCTGCCACGTCGCAGTGTCCTGAAGCATGGCAAGGAGTTACAGCGATTTGTTCATTGTCCACAAGTTAACGGCGAGGTTTCATTTTCTCTGAATGACTTTTGGCCGGTTCGGATCTTCTTTTTTCTTTTTTTCTATTGAAATTTCCTATTTTTACACCTATAAAGGACAGGAATCCATTTTTGGATCTGTATGAAGTGTCACACTTAACGCGACTTCCAGCATATATTTTGTACTGCCCTGCATTACATCATTAGATAGGATCTCACATTAGCCACTACAAAATGTTATTATTGTTCCTATATACAGCACCTACAATGTTAAATTCATCATCTCAATTAGGTTAGCTCACTGAGTGGACATTATTTTGAGCCACGTCTGGGGGTGAGGCTCAGCATGCTTTACTATTTTTTAACTTGCTTTACAATTTAGTGATTATTATGCTAATTAGGGCATCCATTCATTTCTAGGGCCTTTTAATACTTTTGTTCATATTCCTTGTGCCCACTATTCCTGGGGCTCCAGGTAAGCCACCGCCAGGATGCAGGCCATTTGGGAGGTCAGGTGCAGCAGTGCACCCACCTGGATCCCTGGGAGGACAGCCTGACTTGGCTCTCTGCCGACTTTCTTGTTGCCTGACACAGGTCCTCCCACCTCGTTGACAGTGCAGGTTATACCGCTTGTGGACCCCAGGATCCGCACCTTCTTTGCAATGGCCTTCCAGATTTCCTGGTTCTGACGGGCATTGACCCTTATAGATGACCTAAAAGACCAAGAAAAGAAACTTCAGAGTTAGTGTTGGGCAGTACTGCTGTTACATTACATTTTGGATAGTCACATATACATTCACCAAAGAGTTACTAGATTTTTTTTCAAGCAAATTCTTACAGGTATAGAGTGGAAATACTGATTTGTATGTGCACCATTAATACTTGCAAGCTTCTCATGTTACCTAATCAGGCTTACAACATCATCTTGGCCAGAGCTATGCAACCTATCCTGTTGTGAGAGCCCACCTTGATTACTCACAATCATTGTGAACTACTAAAGGCCAGACTGTACAATCCTTGCACATAATCATAGTCACAGCTACACTTGCTTCCTGCCTAAACTCCCAAGAGTCAGAATCCATGGTCTGCATCACATACAGTGACTGAGGGCAAGATAGAAGGGCCGTTATGTGTCAGTGAGAGCAGGGATTTGTGGGTTCTTTGTATAAGTGTGTTTATGAATGGGCAGACTGGGATGGATGATTGTGAGCCAGTGTCATCTGAACTTGCTGCACCTAAACTAACTTTACCTATATGTGGCACCATGATAGGTCTGAACCATACAGAGCAACCTAATACACATTATGTGCTGGAATCCCATGTGACAGTACAGCATCAGACAACTCCTGACCATCTACATTTTTAACTTAACATCATTCTAACATTGGATGTATGTTGTCAGTCATACTACTAGTACACAGTCTACTGGTCACTGGTAGTCAGTGGCCTGCTGTTTGTGTGATGAAATAGGATTTATGTGTTACATGGACACACATTACAGCTTCTGCTTTCAAGTGACTTAACATTGCCATGCACAGACATTTCAGATATTGGACAAAAAACATTTGTCCTAGCTACATCATTCTGTCAACTCCAACCACAACACTACCCAAATTACCAACAAGGAAACAAATAGCCTGCGAATCAGAAAAGAAGAGGGTACTCACTCAGACTTTCCCCAATCAGATATGTACCTGTTCCTCTGGGGTCCCATAAAGTTGGCAGTAAAGGGTCAGAACCTCCCTGGCAAGGAGCTTCAGGTCTTCAAGGGAGAAGTTAGGGGCCCTGTCACCTGCTTTTCCCGGCATCCTGGCTCCCAGGGTCGATAACAGCAGCAAGAAAACAAGGAGGTCTTGATGGCTGCAGTGTTAGGAGGCAAGTGAGTGTTTTTTCACATCATGGCGTACAAGTATACAGAGGACACGATCCTTGACTGAAACGGACACAGCCATTGGCTTTCGAGTAAAGCCGTCACACACATTAACCTATGGCAGGGCCCGTTATGGAGGCTACCACCTACTATGCGGTCAACTACCGCTGATGGCCATCGGGTAGCCAATGTCCTGACGGCAAAGTCAGGCAGCTACCATTTTAGGGTGTGAAGCTGCACGTTTTTCAATTGTTAGTGGATCACCAGCACTCTAAATGAAGGCTAGTACATTTCTAAATGTCAGATATGGACAACTATAGTGTCGCAGTGGAAGTACTACCTCCATTGATGGTATTTAAAAAAAGATGCAAATAGTACAGTTCAAATTAATTATTTGTTCATAATGACAAAAAAAAGGTTATCAAAATTTTTAAGTCCAAATATTTGGATGTGTTTTGACATTAAAAGTATGGTGTGACCATTTGGTCTGATCTTTTCTTTTTCATGCATACAGATGTCTGAACCCAGCCATGAGCAGGAGGCGACAGCCTCAGGTTTTCCAGCCATTTCCGGACCTTGCCACCATGGAGAAAAGGGACATCATCAAGCAATATTGTCTAACTAGACAAACTATCCTGGATTTATGTCAGCAGTTGGAGCCTGATCTCTTGCCTCACAATCTGAATTCAACAGCCATACCTCCAATAGTAAAACTCATGGCAGTTCTGCATTTTGTAGCCCCTGCCACATTTCAGTACTCTGTGGAAGTATCTGGGGTCTCCCAGCCAACTTTCAGTGGGGTGCTACAAGAAGTCCTTGTTTCCTTGATGAAAAACATGAACATGAACAGCTATATCTAATTCCCACCTCCACAGGATTTTGCCACTGTGAAGAGATAGTTTTATGCTTTGGGTGGAATACCACGTTTGGTTGGAGCAATTGATGGCATGCATACTGCTTTGGTGCCACCACACAACAGAGAGCAGGTCTCCTGCTATTGGAAAAACTTCCATTCTATCAATGTGCAAATTGTCTGCTTATCAGACTTATACATCTAAAGTGTGTGTGCCCTCTTCTCTAAGTCAACACATGATTCATTCATACTACAGAACAGCAATATACCCATGCAGATATCACAACATGGACCAGAGAGGGTCTGGCTTGTTGGTAAGTACAATATGACTTGTTGATCTTTTGGCTGAATCCTAGTTTAGGAAGGGTCAATAGCTTGATATATGAGTAATCTGTTGATGTTTTGCTTTTGTGTAGAAGACTCAGCGTATCCTAACAGACAATGGTTATTGGCATCTCTGAGGACTACATGGCCAGGGGAAGCCAGCATCAATGAGACCCATGGAAGAACACAGAGGCCAGTGAAGCGGGCTTTCAGGCTCCTGAAGGCTAGTTTTAAGTGCCTGGGCAAGACTTTAAGTGCCTAGGCAAGACCGGTGGAGCCTTTCTCTACTCACTCGATAAGGCGTGCCAAATTACGATTGCCTGCTGCATCCTCCATAACATTGCCCTGAGGAGAAACATCCCTATTATTGCAGAGGAGGGAGACTGTGATGAGCCCAGGTGAGGATTATGAAATGCCCAGTGAAGACAGTGGTGAAGGAGTTGACTTACGTCAAAGATGTGATTGATCACTTCTTCACCTGAGAGTAAGTTTACCTTTACAAATTTTAACCCCCAATGTCAGTACAACTTGTAACATGGGGAACCTATCTGTCTGCTATGGTAATGTGTTAGGAGTGGTCAGTGCAGGAAAATTCAAGGCAAAGATGTTAGTGGATGAGAGTTTCCCTACACTGAGTAATGTAGTCCTTGACATAGATTAAATGTGCTTGTGCTAAGTATGTGTGTCCTCCTGTCATTTGAGTTCAGTTTATTATGTGGTAAAAATAAATTTCCCTTGTCATTCTGTTTCAGGGTTCTTCACTATGTCATCTTCATTTAAACTATTCAGAGTTGTGACATTTGCTGTGATGTGTTGCTATTTGGAAGTACAAAGTGAACATGTGTTAATTATGGGACAGACACCCGCTTGGGATGGACAGATCTTTTCCAGAGACTACTTACACTCTGATAGTATGGAGGTTCAGAAGATTGTATCAGACCTGTTTTCTGTGTGATGCTGCCATCAAGGCAATATGTGCCACTTGAATTGCTCAAACCATACAAAGCGCTAGCATACAGTTTTCCCTTGACTTTGGATAGATCTCCAATTTGTGGACAGTTGTGGTAGCTGTTAATGTGTTTCATCATAGGTAATTGAACTTTTTTAGCATATCACTGACTGGTGAATGTAATTGCACCAGATACTACCACAGTGTCCTGTACTGGTCATGTGGCCTCAAATGTTGTTACTGTCATGATATAGACTGTTGATCTAGGATTCCTATTGTGAGGGCAGGATGCTTGTCTCCAACCAAGATCATACATCAGTGTTAGTTGCTTATTTAATGTGATCCCATTACATAATCCCTTTCCTCCATTGTTTCAGGGTTATGGAGCACATAACCCTCAATGGCACAGTCTATTGGGGTTAGACCTGGTCTTTGTAACCAAGATTTCTTTTCTAAAAGAACTCATTCCACAACATTTGTGTGCTCCAAATACATCCTGAGCTGAGTTTGTTTTCTGTGAATAAATTGGTTAACAGTTTACCTCTTTGTAATTGCAAAAAATGTTCCCAACTGAATGTTCAAAAGATTTGACAACATGGTGGTGGAAGATGGACATAAAGGGAATGTCACAAATAATCCATAGATTATAAAGAGTCGTGTTCTCTGTGCCCATAGCATTTATTATCATAACACAAAAACAAGTGTGAGGTGTACTATAAAAAGATGAACTAAACAAAAAAGAGTCTATCATGGTGGATGGAAACATGGTAGTAGAGCCAAAAACAGTTTGACATAAAATATCCAAAATACAACTGTCCTCAGAAAAGTTAACTGTATCTATGAAATAGTCCAAAGAGTGAATGGTAGAAACACAAGAACCAAATTAGGTTCTGCGTCTCCTAGAGGTTGTAGTGTGGTCTTGGCATCCTCTCCTGTTGGTCCGGGTGACCGTCCTCTCTAGTTACGAGACAGGGGCACAGCTGCAGGGACTAGGGTGGTATAAGCAGGCTTTGCATGTGACAGGACCTCCCTGTCTGTGGCTGGCAATGATGTACATTGCCCAGGTGTGGGGGGATCGCAGACAGGGGCAGATGGTACAGAAAAAGCCCTGCACATATGTTGGTGAATGTCAAATAGCACCCCTGTTAGGGAGCTCATTTTTTTATTGTGGTTCTGTAGTACCAAGATGTACTCCTTCTGTCCCTCCTTGATTTCCCAGAGCTCAGTTATAACCTGGCCCATCATGTCTTGGGACTGATCCCAAAACCTGTTCAATGGTGGTTTGGCTAACAAAAACCCTAGTAGCCTCCCTTGGCTGGCTGACAGATTCCCTCCCACTAGCCTGTGCCTTTGAGGAAGTGTGCCCCAACCCTCTGAGTCCTGGTAAAACTGGAGGCTGTGTTGTTGATGTCTCAGTAGGAGCCTGGACTGGGGGGCATTGGAGTGGTGTAGATCCTTGGTGCACTGGAAGTGGAGGTGTCCTCACACTGAGATGTTGTTGCAGCTGTAGTGGGTGGTGTAGGTTTGGGCTGAGTTAGACTCACTGTAGCTGCCTGGCCACAGACAGACCAGAAGGACCAGCTGACTTGTGGTCTTCCTGACTTGAAGCATTGGAGTCCTCACTGAAGGCTTGCTCCTGGGCTGGAGTGAAGGTGTCTTGGCTGGCAAATGGTGGTGCACTGGGCCAAGTGTTTGGACCTGTGAAGGTTACAGAGGATATGTAATTATTAATATATAGTTTGTGCACTTCATGTGTCTTTGTTTAAAAAAGGTCCAACCTAAAAACTAGAAAAAGTGTGATAGACTGATTAGGCATTTATGTTATTTCTATTATTTTACACATGCAGCCTGATTTACACAAATGTCAACTCCAGTGCTGACCCTGTAGAGATGTCCTGAAATTCAAAATTTTTATTTCAGATTTGTAGGTTACATGTGACAGACATTCGACGCAGCAAAGTGGTGAGTAGATTGGAGTACTGGGCCATTCCAAGGCATGGCAGGCTTCAATACATTGGCTACAAAGTGGTTCATAATACACATAAAACTGTAATTAGTCATCATATGAACAGTGAAATGTAACTTGTGTGTGGCTACTAATTCTATTCATCATGCCACAACACATTTTTGGATATCTTGGATTCAAAAGACAATGAATATTGTAAGCATTTTCCATGAGCAGGTGTCAATATGGTTGAGATACACAAGAAGTGATATTTTAATCCATAGCATGACATGGTGACTGACAAATGCACTAGTTTTTTAAATGTGTGTGTGCATATGGAAGGAGAGGACAATAAACAACATTACATTCCACTATTGTTTTTCAGAATAAAAAACAGAGCCTAATAGTAGTTGTAGTCATCTTTTGACACCATAGACAATACTTGTATGAAAAGTAAGTTACACATATCACTTTCAATGACAATATTAGAGATACACACACGTTTGCAACTTGTACACACATATGGATATGATGTAACTAGGAAAATATACCACTTAGAAACACTGTAGTTTCCTGTGAAAATGGATGTTGATTTGGACCTGTTATTTGGAAGCTCAACAACATACATTTATAGAGCCCATGCAAGGGATGATCCATTGGGAGCTACACACAATCCAACTGTACATATTGCATTATGTTAGAAGGAAAGTTAGCACCATGCAGCTAGTAATTTGTATGACACAACATATTTTGTTTAGTTAAAATTAGCTATATCTTAGTTGCTAGGGTTGTTGTAGCATTCTAAACGTCTAACTTAAGGGCAGGACTCCATTAGTGACTAGAGAGATATATACGCCTAACTTAGCAGTCTGCACTCCACCAGGGATTCCAGTCAAGCCTTCAGGATGGAGGATTTGCAAAACCTCCTCCTCCCAGGGAAAGAGTTGTAATGGGGGGAGAGAAGAACCACCACCAGCCCTCTGGGATTCTAGGTGACTCTTGGAGGCCGGTGAACAAACTTTCCCTGCTCTACTCTGATGATTTCATCCACCAGGACGACAATTCTCCATCTGTGAAACAGGGACTTCTCCTCTCTGCCATTGTTGACTTTTGCTAAACAAATCTAGTGCTAAAAAATAAAGAGGACTGAAATAAGATCAGGTTAACACAAAACACAGAGGGAGAAAAAAACCTGAAAAAAACTTGCCTCCTGTGTTGTGAATTCTGGTGCCTATCTGGTCTGCTGCAGTGTGATGGAAAATGATCATGGTCTGAAATGGACTGTTTTTAATGTGTTTTGCAGGTAGTCACAAATGTCCAATTTACAACAGGTATAGGCTACTAGCATCCAACTAATAGCCACAGCCATAGTACTATACTGAACAGGTCTTGCAACGGACTTCCTCCATCATGGGCCTGCCACTGATGTCACCAGCACAACTGTGTGATCAAAATAGGCTTAGCGGGATGCCACCGTTAAGACAGCGACGGAGTGCTTATCGTAGGTATTGGAGTCTGCCACGGCGGCTGCGGAACGTAGCTGGCTCAACGGAGTACACTCTGTTGTGGCAGTCTTTGGCTTAGCTGCAATATATCTAAATACAGCGATGGGAGACCGTGAACATGACAGTCTTTTTGAGCCCTCCACCGACGTGGCTTGGCGGTAATACCACCAAGATCTAAATTGAGCTCTAAGTTTCCTATGACTACAGGTGAGTCATGACTCTATCACACTCATTCATTAATCATCATGCTACTTACGGGGGTCTTACATTATGTACACTTTTGTATTACACAGGCCGCACCCGTTCTTAGTCCTGAAGAAGACCCATTCTGATGGTTTAATAAAATACAATCTATAAGGTTTGAAATGTTAATGATACATATGTTGTGCCCCACACTTAGTCGAAACACGACGAAAAACATTCAGTCTAAGACTAGCTGTTCCTATACAGAGATCCCTGGAACAAAAAGGGCACTTTAATGACTCGTTTGTTTATGTCACAATTTCTGTTACTTTTTAAGTCACTTGATTGCATTGCACGATCACTTCACTTTTTTGCCACTTTCAGAGACAGCCTTGCTTAAATTCATTTTCTGTTAAACCTTGGTATACGGATAACAATATACAAAGAAAATCAGACTCTTGTATGTTTGAAATCATTTATTGACATGCTAAGATTTGAAGACATAGTATAAACTGAGCAATATATATGTTTCCTTCCAACAGAACCATTGTAACAATATATTAGTATATACCCAGGTTTTGAGGGATTGTAATTAATGGACCAAACAGCAAAGGCACACCTGACATTATTTTGCGCCTAATGAATGGCAGGTCCCCTCCTGCATTTCCCCCACGTGAATGACCACTATTTCTCTGCATCTCATTACATAGAAGTGGTGCCCTCCTCTTCTCACCACTAGTCTGAAGTGATGTTTCGCTCTTTGCGTCTCATACTCTTCAAGATAATCTGGTTGCGTTGTCTCACTCCTCATAAGTGAGACCACATTCTGTTTCACTCGGGCTGAAACTCTCCCAACATTGTCACACCTCAGAAGTGGGACCCCCTTATCTTAGTCTCACTTCTTGGGAGAGAAAGTCAGTGCTAAATTAACCAGTGGCCTTCGTGCGGTTGCATAGGTGGCTTTTGGCAGAAGAGGAACAAAGCTGCATGTAGTCACATGTACTTAAGAATACAAATATTATCTTTCAATTGAATCGCGTTCAGGAAGCAATAGGGTACCAAAATCTAGTCAGCGAATTACTCCAAAGTGGCTGGCACCTCGTTTATTTTTATTTTCTGGGCGCCACACTAAAAGAGTCTGAGGTGGGGCCGATTAGTCCCAGGCTACAACTATTGTTAGGACTGCCTTTTATGATTCATCCCAAGATGATAGCATCCTTTTGTCGATATCTGCAATGTCTATCGTTGCTAAGGCCTACTTCCCTCTACCCTCATAATAATTTTGTCCATCACCTCTGAGCGTAACGTTGTTGCTGAGGGTAGAGTGAGGAAGCCAGAGCAAATGCTCATTACTGTTTTATTTTTAACTTCGGTGAGTCATTTATCCTCTACAGATTGTAGTTCCTGCTCAGTGTAGGCAAACTGTGTCCTTTTAATAATTTAAGGCAATTAAATTCCTGGCTGTGGCCAGACTATGACTGCACTGTGTTGTCATGGCTGCTTCCAGAGTATACCAGATGAGATGGAACAAAACGAAGCTGTGCTATTATGTAATCTTCTAAACCTATTCTTGCCACAGCCGGGGCCCTTGTCTCCCATCGAAAGAGGATACCAGTAGTGTAACAGTCGGCATTCATATAGCAGTGGGAAGAGTGAGGCATTCTATAGTAGGGTGGTATGTCATCAGAGCTTAGCAGGAGGGTGGTTAAAATATTACCAGAAGACTTCGTCATCATAATGCACTATACTCCCGTTGTGGTTCTTTTTTTTTTACATCCCAATGCATTCTGGTAGTTGTAGTCTTGATTCACATCAGTGAAAGAAATTGAACTACATTACTGGACTATAATGATTTGGAAAGGAAACTCCAGTCCTGGACAATCATATCCATAGTTTCATGGAGTTCTTAAGGTATAAAGGAATGAGAGCCTGCATCTCCTGATTGTATTTGGAAGGTTGGCACAGTCCACATAGATACCACAACTTCGTTATTTTAATAATATTTTTAACGTGCAGCAGATGTCAGGGGACAGGCACATAGGTGCAGCACATATATTTGAAGTCGTTTTATGGTAGCAAGATATACATTGACAATAATACAAGCAATATGTTTAAAAAAGCAAAGAGCATGGACAGATAGGAGGTAAACCGTGTAAGTTAAATACTGATAAACAATACAATTGTCATTGTGGCAATCTGTATAAATGATGGAGCACAGTGATAGAGATGACATTATTGCAGGCATAGAATGAAAGGGGTGTCAGGATGTTCTAACAGAGCAGAAAGGTGATTGTGAGATATTATTGATCGCTATATGGATGTTCTTCTATTTTTAGAAAATTGAAGAGACATGGGGTCATACGGTTGAGATCTCATGGGCGTGAGAGTGTATGAAAGGATACAGGAGGACTAGTTAGTTACTTGGTTTTCTGAAGTAACACTGATGGATAATTATTGTCTGAGTTAGGAAGTTTTTGAAGGAGTCTATCAGTGGCTTGATTTATATAGGAAGGTTGTTTCAGACTTTTTCTCTAGCCATTTTCAGGTTTTTGCCCCTGGATCTTGTTGGTCTGCATTTTGGAATGATCACTTTGCATTAGGAGTAGGAGCATAGCACTGTTGATGTTTGTGGGAACTATAAGAGCTCTGATAGGTATCCGGACGTTTTTGTGTTGCTTGTTTTTCACTTAAAACAGAGGACCCATTATTGTATTTGGTGTGCAGTTGTTAAACAAAGATAGCTGTGTCCTGAAAGAGGAAATGTGGTCATTTGTCTTCCATCCAAAATGATTGTTATGTCTCGGTTTTGAATATGTTGAAGTTTTGCTATGTTGTTGGTGGAGATGTAGGTGTATTGCAATACAGTAGTATTGTCCTGATAGAACAACTGCTTGGACCAATAGTTTTCTGTTTTGGGTGTTTTGGAAAGGGCTGATTTTAGATATATCACAGGGCTTTAAGTGGGCTGGGTCCTGCCGGTGCTCAGCATTGGCAGTTCTACAAAGCAGGTACTGGAGCGGTTCTCTATCAGCTCTCCATTTTTGCCCTCACCCTCAGGGGGAACAAAAAATCTTAGTTTGTCAGCAGTATCACCCTGCGCTGCTTCTTATGTAACTTCAAAGATACTCGTTATAGTTCTTTCACTGTCTCAATCATTTTAAATACTTTATGCACCAAAGCCATTGTTGTTACTTATCTTATGCGACTAACAACCATTGACAAAGCCAACAGTCCTGGCTTGTTGTAGGGGTAACGTTATTTGTACTATAAATCTGGATGCAAGGAAAGAAAGAAGTAGCAAAATACCACCCGGGCCGCACACAATGCTAAGCACAGATTTTTAGTTTATGTGTAATTAAGCCAGGCCCTTAATTATAGCAGCCACGACCCTTTGAGAGCCCTCCCCCCCAGTTTTTTTCATCACACTTAAAACCTTGATAAAGCATACAAGTGATGGGTTGTTGATTTGATGGTAACTTGAATTTGAGTGTTGAAAGCTAGTTGTGCATTGAATAGGACTCTTAAGGTTGCACACTGCGGCAGTAGGGTGACCAGAGTTTGAGGAGCAAAAACCGGAACAGGTCAGACATAAAAAAAGGACTGAAGACTTTACACCCACCTTTATATCTGTCCTGTCCTGTTTTTTTGCATAGCTTTGTGAATGTGTGCCTATACATGTGTGTGTTTACATATATATACACATACACACATTTACAAGACTACACATATAAAATTAGCTATGGCTTGACCTCCCACCCTGCACCCCCCAACACACCCACACCCACCTCTCTCTGCTCCCCACTCCGGTGTCTCTGCTGGGAGCAGACAGGGGACTGTGTTGCTTGACAGAAACAGATAAATTACTTTAATTATAGCATACTTTGTAGGCCTCTGTTAAAGGAGAGCATACCTTTTATTTATGCTTCCCTGGATAATCCGACCTTTGTCCCAAAAACCAGGACATTTATGTAACGATCTGACCTTTGTCCCAAAAACCGGGACATTTGTTGAAAATTAAGAGAAGCGTCGGGGACAGTCCTCTAAAAACCGGGACTGTCCGGGGAAATCCGGGACGTCTGGTCACCCTAACACTGCGTCTACTTGGGGTGGTTGAGATGGTTTCTCACAGTGGCTGTTACCGGGTCAAAAAAATGTTCAGAATACCTGGCCAACCAATCCTTGACCTCTTTGTAGAGCACATATAACAATGGTCAGATATACCAGTTGCAACTGCGATTCTATGCAAATGTGTATGAAGGAGTACACGAGATATTTGGAAGAGATATCTTGTCATTTAGGGCTGCACCATGACATATTTTGATGTTTATCACTGTATGTGATCGCTGCCTGACTCCTTCACCAAGACAAAAGCTCCCTCAGGCCAGAACAATCATGCTTGTTGAGACTGCTAAAGTGTTGCAAAATCTTCCAACTATGCCCCATCATGTGCCGGTGCTGTAGATGGCACCCCAATTTGTCACATATTCGGTAACCCTCAAGATTTCCCGTGTTTGGCGTGAGTAGCTCATTCAGACCTATTCCTCTTGGCGCTGGAGGTACTTGTAGCGCCGAGTTCAAGTTTCGGATTGTAAAAATGCATAAATGCAGATAACACAAAGGGCATCTTGATGTTGTAGTCGATCTACCGCCTGGCGCTCTCCTATTTAGCAGTCTTCAAGCGTTAATGTTCATTGTGTTTTTCTCACAATTGTTGTCCTTGGTCTTTATGCATCTCTGTTTTTTTTCAGTTTGGACGATCGCCTTTTTCACAACCAGTATGTTTGTGGTTTTGTTGGCGGAGGCTGCGGGAGGAGCCACGTGAATGCAGATGTCTTTTATTTCGTATTCCCCTCTATCCACAGGCCCATTACTCCACAGCGAACGGGGAGACACATGATTATGCTGTCTGGTTATGTATTTTTGATGAGGCCGTCCGAGCCCCCGCATGACCCTGTCCTGCGCCCGTTATATAAACCACAGCCAAGAGCCTTTTCATTACGTTTTTTTTCTTCCTTTTCTGCTTTTCAGCCTGGGTGACCTCTATTAAACATAAAGAGAGGGAGCGAGAGTGCCTCAACCCGCGCCTGGATGCCCTCGCCCCGATCCCCCATCCTATGGTCCTCACGCGTGTCCCTTGGGGGAGGCCGCCCACCGCCAGGCTTGGCTTTAATTGATATGGTAATATGGGTCCTGCCTGCACGCTTCCGTCGCCTGTTCGCCTCCCTTTCTTTGTTGCCTCAGGTTCCTGCGTCCGATGAGCTTTGCGCTCCCTGTCTCGCGTCGGATGATTCCCAGCAGTTTGGGAGGAGCTGTGCCCGCAAATCAGATTATGAAAATAACCCGTACTTTTTTCTCTCCTCTCTTCCATGTTGTACGGGCCTTGAATACCAAACGCCTTAGTTCCCCGCTCCAGGCAAGGTGGGAGAGATGGGAATGGGGAAGCCAGCAGAGATAGAAAAAGGGGAGAGGAGAACCAGGATGTTGAAGTGCACTTGGCCTTGGCAAGGCAGACAGAGAATAATGGACTAGAGAAATGTTGTGAGTCGGAGTGTGTGTGGTAAAGTGCAAGTTGGACTGGAGCAAAGTAGTGCTTCATTTGTTATTAAAAAAAAGTGAAATGTCACAACGTTTTCCTTAGTTATGGGTTAGTAGCTGGCGCTGGCTAATGCCAGATTTCCCGAATACAAAGGCTGCCAAGTTTTCACGCCATCTCATATTCCTTCTCCCACAATGGTACCTTCCTGTGTTTTCTGAAATTATTTTCATCACTGCTTCCTTTCTTTGTCACCGTTTTCATCTCTTTTTCTTTCTTCTTCTTTCTCCCTTTGTTGCTTTTTTTGTGTCGCTTCTCCTGCATCAAAATCTGATGTTACAATAGAATTCCCAGTCCCCAAAAATGAGTGCCGGTTCCCACCCCCACAAATTAAGCAGCACTGTTTGTTGATCAAGAAATAGAAGTACTAGGTATTACTTTTGTGGGAGCTGAGACGGAATGGGGCCACTTGATTGACTGAAAGAGTGGTAAAACTGGGAGAATGGGATTATGGAAAGTAAAGAATTAGTTTGGAATGGGGTGAATGATTCAGGCTGACTGAGGAGGAGTGGAAGAGCAAGTGACGGTAGTGAGGTGTAGTGGGACATGGAATGCCTGGAAAAAAAGGACTACACTGAGTGGGTATGCAAACAGTCGTATGCAGGAGAGTAATGAGGAATTTGTAGAGGAAGCAACCAAGGTGACTGAATGAGGCAGAGCCTGAGGATGAGCAAGTGAATGAGTAGGGCTTTAAGTGGGGTGAGTCCCTCTGGGTCCCAGGCCCGATAGTAATTAAAACCTAACACTGAAACAGGTCCTTATTGGGCTCTAACCATGTCCTATCCTTACAGACAAAACACTGCTCCATTTTTTAACAAAGAATATTGCAAACATTAAGATAATCCACATCAGCTATTTAGTTCCTCTTTATATTTCACGTTTTACTTAATCTTCCATTTTCGGACGAATGTTTGTTATTTCTTGGATGTTATGGTTCTGTAGTTTTTTGTGTAGCATTTTACTCTTGTATAGTGTATAGTTTCAACTGAATTGCATCCAAGTATTATAATGGACTATGATTGAGAGTTCTAGAGTTGAGGCTGAAGGAAATGTGACTTTCTCACAGTGGCTCCTACGGGGTCAAAAGTATGCTCAGGCTACATGGTCAACCAATCCTCAGCTTTTCTACAGAACACACAGAGCAATGGCCAGATATGCCAGTTGCAACTATGATTCTATGGAAATGTGTGTGAAGAAGATAAACAGTGATCAAAATATTGACAAGGAGTAAGTAAAACAAAAAGTAGTGCTTTGAAGTGAGTGGGTGCATTTTGTGTGCATGATGGGTTGGTGAAGTGAACGAGATGCATGGAAGTAAGTATCAGGGGATAGTGAGAAGACAGTGTATAAGAGGAAAGGTGAGATGCAGATGGAGTATTTCAGAAAGATGTGAAGAGTAAAAGAATGCATATGTCTAACATAGGGCCTGATGTAGATGTTAAAGGAAGGGTCCCGCTATTGACTTTTCAACTTGAAACCCACCCATCGCTGTGACGGTCTGACTGCCATATTTAGATGTGAGCTGGAGCATAGACAAAAGATAGCTGACGGCCCATCGTCACTGCCAAGAAACCTCACCCGCGTTGACAGCGCCGTAGGCAAAAGCAGCTGGCAGCAGGATGACAGCCCCTTTTACCGCTGATCCAATCACGATGCGGAGTCCCGTTGATGCAACTGTAGTGGCCAAACCTCCACACCTAAATTGGTGGATTGGGAGCAGTATAAGAACAAAACTCACCCTTTTAACAGTTTCCATGTATCCTGCCACCGTGAACCCACTGCTACGAGTTCTCCCTTTGCTTCTGGACCAGGTCCAAGATGGAAATCAACCTAGTTGTCGCTGGACCTGAAGGTAAGTCATGGGCATTGTTGTTACCCTCAGAGTTGTAGCATCACAGTGATACTGAACTTGTGGATGGCTCAATAATTTGTGCAAACTCCACCAAAATGCGGTGCAATGCTGGAGTGTGTAATGTTGTAGTCAGAAAATGTTATCACAAGAGACCTCGAGATATAAGTTGCACCCACCAATCTGGTACAGACTGCCTTCATGGCAATGGACGCCTACACAAAATGTCTCAACAATCATAAATAGAAATGTGCCCACATGGGTGTGTGCAATAATGTCCCCTAAATATCAAAAGTATCAACTGAAATAGAATACCCAATCGGAACCAAACAATCCCATGATAATGTAGCAACTAAACATGCAACAGGTGGGTTTACACAGAATGTACTACAATTCGTGCTGGTGAAATGCAAACATGGCTGAGATGTATGAAGGTCACAGCTTGGTGTGTGAAATATATCACAAACATAAGGGGGCTTATGTATCAAACAATTCTGAATCCGCAAACAGTGCAAATAACTAAATTCGACCATTTACCAAAGCAAAATAGCCTTTCCAAATGTATGAAAGGCATTGGTAGTCCAATTTTAGGGAATCAATTTCTTTTGTGATTTTCTTAAATTGCGACTCCAAAGAGGAAATCGCAAATAGGGATTTCCTGTTTGCAGTTCCCTAAGCACATGTACCAAGCATTTCTTAAATGTGAAATGGGCATTTAGGAAATGCTATTACCATCAACTCCAAGTTGATGGTAACCATGTGCAATTTTAAAAAATGCATACATTTTTTATTTTTTAAAGTGCCAGGTAGTGCACACATGCCCATAGGGGATGTGTTCGCTTTACATGTGCACAATTTATTTTAGGAGTGCATCAAAGGGGGCCTTAGGCCCGCAGGCACCCTTGATTTTGCATTTCCTAATTTGTGGTTTCCTAATAGGTAATCACAAATTAGGAAATGCAAACCCATTCACACCTCCATAGGAACAAATAGAGCTGCATTTCCTAGTAGCGATTGCAACTCTGTAGGAATCGCAATTTTGTTACATAACAGTTTGCATTTCCTAAATAGCCATTACCAAAAATTTGCTATCTAGGAAATGCAAAATCGAAGTTTGACACATATGGCCCAAGATCCAATTTAACTGTAAAGTGGCAGGTTTCCTGTGCAATGCATATGTGCATGTAATTGACACGTGTCAAATTAAGCACACTTGCATTCTCCAGTCACAAAAACAGAAACATATATGATTTTGTTGTAAGTGTCAGTAACAGCAGGAATGCTTGCACCAAAATTAGGATGGCTATCACAAATGTACAACACTAATGTGTGTTTTGACAAAATATCTAAAAGATGCAACCTGTGCTTGTCACTGTCACAAATGAGAGTAAGTGCATGGCGCACACATTAGCAGAAAGAACATCATCAGCAAACAATTAGTAACAATCACAAAATAAGTCCAGGACAAAGATATTCTCAAAATCAGAATGTTTTATATAAATGAGAGAACTCCCTCGTAAGTAAATAAATAAAAAAAAGAGAAAAAACACAGGCACAAGGCCAGTAGTCCATTGTGTGGGGGCATGCCCACAACCTGCCTCCTCATGTCACTGCCAAAGTAAACCTCCTCTGGAAGGAGCATCTATGGGGGAGATAGCAGGCATCTCAATGTGTTACAACTCTGTCGTCCCATCTCTAGGGGGCACTGTAAATAGACCATCTGTAGCCTGGGAATTATCATTAACACTCACTCAGAGTCCTTTTCTGACTCCAGTTTGCTTCCCTTTTTGATATGGCATGCTATAGAAGAACTACATTTCCTCCCATGGACTTCAGGTCCCATAATGTACTGCCTGGTAGTCGGTAAGACCTGTAATCTTCCGTCCATTGCCCTGGGCTTGCTGCTGACTGGAATTGCTTATAAGCTGCCATCTCCTGAAGCTCTTCGTCGTGCATTTGAGTTTGATTCGTTTGTGTACCAGACCCCTTGTTAGATTGTGTTCCAGTCCTGTTCCTGTTCTGCTTCAGCCTGGACCTGCTCTCTGTTCCTCAGCCCTGTTCCTGCTTGTTTCAGCCAGAGTCTGCTCCCTGTTTCTCAGCCCTGTTCCTGCTAGTTTCAGCCAGAGCCTGCTCCCTGTTTTCCAGTCCTTTTCCTGCCTTGTTTCAGCCTGAACATGCTCTCTGTTTCCCAGTCCTGTCCCTGCTTGTTCTAGCTCCCTGTATTCCAGTCCTGTTCTTACTTGTTCCAGCCAGAGCCTGCTCTCTGTTTCCCAGTCCTGTTCCTGCTTGTTCCAGCCAGAACCTGCTCTTTGTTTTCCAGTCCTGTTCTTGACTTGGCTTCAGCCTGAGCTGTCTAGTGTTGTATGTAGTATTTAGTGCCTAACAGTGACAGTGTGCTATTGCTGTTTTCCAGGAATTGCCACTGTGTTCCCAGCTGGACCCACAAGGGCTTGTCTCGTGTATGTAAGTACAATCCTTGTGTGTGCCCTAAAGGTCCAGAGACAGAATCACTTCTGCTGCCTCCTTTCTATGAGGCTCGCGGGGTAACTATCTGTAAGAGTAATCTGGACAGAGGCATTGACGTTCCCTGTTGCTGTGGGAAGTTCTGAGCCCTACCCTCTCTACAACCTTAGTAGTAACCCCAGTGTGTTTGTCCATTCCTGATCCGTTCCCTGTTTGTTCACACTAAGGTTGCTCTGTCTTCACTATCCTGCTCTCTGTGCTTTACCATAGCTGTCCTTTCCCCGTATATGCCTTTAGCTGCTCTTCTGATTCGGTACACTACCTCCTTGGGAGATTTTCTGTGACCTCAAGGGGTGCCCCAACCAGAGCCCTGACAAGACCCACCCGAAACCGTGACAGAATGCACAACCCAAAAATGTCAAGCTCCCCAGGCAGCAAAGGCACATACAGACCTAAGATGTTTTCCTATCATGTTTAGACACCCCTTTCTAAACCTATACATTCTATGAAGACCTCTAAAAAGGGCCTTAGCTTAAAGGGTAGATTTGATAAAGAAGAACAAAGATTGTAAATTCAGTACTACATTGTGTGGCTTGCTGATCCATCAATGTTCAACTATTATCATATCTGTGATTATGACCTCCATTCCCTGTCTGTAGAAGAATTACAAAGAAATAATGAGTTTTGGTGATTCTGTCACCTCAAACAGAGGAGAATGATCCTAACATTGAAAGTGCTTATGCTACCTCTGCACAAGACACTTACTCTGAAGAAAAACTGGTTAATTCCTTGCCTCATTCTAGTGCATCCCAAGTTCACTTCCAGGACTCTGCTATAATAAGGAACCCTGGCACTGTCCAAGAAGCTACCCTAGGGATCCCCTTGTTTTCTGATGCATGCTTTAGTCCATCTAGGTCGGTTTCTCAGAATTCAAAGTGCTGTGCTGACTCTTGTAAAGACCTACCAGTCCCTCAGAGATTTCAAGTCAGCAGGATAGACTCTGTATCAAAGGGATCAGTAAAGACTGTGGGATTCCTTAGTTCAACTCAAATGGCGTGTGCTCTTCCCAAACTGGATGCTAATACACCAGTCTCAATCCCTAAAAGCTCTGCTAAACCCTTTTCTATTGTGAGTGGGTTTGATAACAATATGGACATACACACACTAAAAGAAGCATATTTTTGGCAGATCAAAAGGCAGATATTGGACTTCTGTGATGAATATGTTGTTACATACTCTATGAATCTTGCACGTGGGCGCTTTTCATCAAAGCATATTTCACTGTTGCCAAAACCAGACATTCTGACCATCTATAAGTTAGAAGAAGTAACAAAGCAGCTGATGGAAACTTCTGCAAGGCAATTTGAAAACTTGAAAGAAGAAAATGATCATCAGCTTTGGCTTAAAGAACATTAGGCTACTTCATTTGTCCCTCCAAAGACCACTATAGATCAGATTGTCCCTTCTATTAAGTACAGTCAAAAGACAGTTCCATTTACAAATATACCAGCCTCTTTTTCAGACTCTCTCTCAGCTAGTAGTACTCCAGAGAATATGCCTATAAAGCTGACTGAATCTCTGAAATCTCTGAGAGATGTGACACCTCCTGATTCAAAGGTTGAATCAGAGTCATCAGAAGAAAGCGTCTCAGCCCCTCTACCAGAACAAATAAAGTCAAAGGAAGAAGAGAGTTTTGATGCAGACTCAAACAGCTGCACTGTAAGAAACCAAGATGTGACTTTACTGGAGATAATGGACAAGTTGTGCAACAGTGTTGAAGAATCTGAATCTAGTGATGACACTTGTTCCTGCCCTGCTGTGAACAAACCTGCAGATAGCGCTGTTCAAATGACGCACACACCAGAATTGTCAAATTGGGAGGATACTCCTGCCCTTTCAAGCGATATCATAGAATTTTCAGATAATGAACAGACAGTTCCTGTTTCAAGTAAATTAATGGGTTTTTCTGACTGTGAAGAAATACCTGCAGGTACTAAGAATGTGATGGACTTCTCAGAAAGTCTAAAGATCTCTTCTGTGTCAAAGCAAACCATGGAGATTTCAGACGAGGAAAAAAGCGAGCAATCTGAAACTGAACAGCATGTCATAAGAAATGATAGCATTCTCCTAGACCTGGACACAGTTGCACCCTCAACCACTGATTCTGATTTTCTGTTCCCTGCCACTGTGTTTCCTGTGTCAAGCTCAACCGCTTGTGAAGAACAGATCTTTGTTCTACCGGTGTCTGATCTTGATGTAAGACCAGCCACACCAATGCCACCTGCTGTGTTCCTAAAATTAAAGACTCCTAAAAACCAGCAATCTGAAACAGAAGCTCAAGTACTGAAAGATGTAATGTCTCCCACTAAAACTAAAGACTTGAATTTGAATCTTGTATTTGAAGATCTGATGATAAGTATGGTACTCAGTGTCTTATTGCAAGAAACCATCATCAATTCAAAGGCTAGAACTGAAAATTTAGATAACAATGCAAAGGAATCTTCTGAAGGGATTCCAGTTCTATTTTCCCCCAAAGAACAACCTTTCAGTGTTAACAGAGCTGAAGATCAACTACCTGTAGTAGAAACGCTTTCCAAAGAAACCATTTCTGATACCATGAATACACCACTGAGTACTTGCAATGCTGAAATCTCAGTCTTGTCTGAAGATCACCCTAAAGAGTTAGCTCATGGGACTTCTACATTTTCAGTTATTAATCCAGTTTCTAATGACTTGAAAACTCTTGTTGATCCTGTAATTGATTCTCCGAAGTCATCCAAAACTAAAGAGAATTCTGACCTTTTCAGGTTTACTTTGAGAACACCAGTTACCCATGTCTCCCAAGTCTCTATGCTTTGCAAGCCTCAGACAACAATCAATGCAAATACTGCTGCAGAAACAGACATATCCTGCTTGCTGGAAGGTGTTACAGACCTGGCTGTTACTAATATGACAGTTATCTCCTCCAAAGAAGAAGGTACGGTACAGGAAACTAATGTCCTAAAGAGTACCGCCCAAAATGCCATTCCAGATCTCCTTGCTCCTGAATCCACTTCACCAGAAACTAACTCCATGCACTCCTTCCATGTCAATCGAATAATCAAGAGGAAAGACATTAGAGCCCATATGGGTATTAATATATGCCTTGCTCATTGGATGATTCACCTGTGGCAGGACTGTAAACTTATCAACCAAGGTTGGTGTTGGATTTACTTGCTGTGGCTTTTCCTCTTTAACTTTCTTCAGCCAAAGGATTGCTTTCTCTTTTTGAGCAGAATAGTGTGTGTGGGTGGGGGGTATACTGTTACGACTCTGTCGTCCCATCTCTAGGGGGTGCTGTAAACAGACCATCTGTAGCCTGGGAATTATCATTAACACTCACCCAGAGTCCCTCTCTGACTCCTGTTTGCTTCTCTTTTCGATATGGCATGCTATAGAAGAACTACATTTGCTCCCGTGGACTTCAGGTCCCATAATGTACTGCCTGGTATTCGGTAAGACCTGTAATCTTCTGTCCATTGCTTCCTATGGGAAAAGTCTGGTTGTTCCTTTAGACTGGATTCTCTCCTGCAGGACTTGTGAGAAACTGGAACTGCACAAACCTGTGACCTCTCTTGTGCAGCCCAGCCATGTGACTCTGCCCTGGGCTTGATGCTGCCTGGAATTGCTTATAAGCTGCCATTTCCTGAAGCTCCTCGTCGTGCATTGGAGTTCGGTTCTTTTGTGTCCAGACCCCTTGTTGGATTGTGTTCCAGTCCTGTTCCTGTTCTGCTTCAGCCTGAACCTGCTTTCTGTTCCTCAGCCCTGTTCCTGCTTGTTTCAGCCAGACTCTGCTCCCTGTTTCTCAGCCCTGTTCCTCCTTGTTTCTGCCAGAGCCTGTTCCCTGTTTTCCAGTCCTGTTCCTGCCTTGTTTCAGCCTGACACTGCTCTCTGATTCCCAGTCCTGTTCCTGCTTGTTCCAGCTCCCTGTATTCCAGTCCTGTTCTTGCTTGTTCCGGCCAGAGCCTGCTCTCTATTTCCCAGTCCTGTTCCTGCTTGTTCCAGTCAGAACCTGCTCTCTGATTTCCAGTCCTGTTCCTGCTTTTTCTTCAGCCTGAGCCTGTTCCCTGTTCCTGCCTTTGCCTCCTAGTTTTTCCTTCTGTTTCTGTTTCCTCTTGGGTTATCATTTCTGGTAAGTGTACTATCAGTCCTCACCTGTGTATAAGTGTTTTTGCATTGTACTTGGGTTGGCTCCTGGTTTCCAGGAGGCAGTTCCAGCCCCATCCTTTGTCTAGTGTTGTATGTACTTTCTAGTGTCTAACAGTAACAGTGTGCTATTGCTGTTTTCCAGGAATTGCCATTGTGTTCCCAGCTGGACCCACAAGGGCTTGTCTCATGTATGTAAGTACAATCCTTGTGTGTGCCCTAAAGGTCCAGAGACCGAATCACTTCTGCTGCCTCTTTTCTATAGGGCTTGCAGGGTGACTATCTGTAAGAGTAATCTGCACAGAGGCATTGACGTTCCCTGTTGCTTTGGGAAGTTCTGAGCCCTACCCTCTGTACAACCTTAGTAGTAACCCCAGTGTGTTTGTCCATTCCTGATCCGTTCCCTGTTTGTTCACACTAAGGTTGCTCTGTCTTCACTATCCTGTTCTCTGTGCTTTACCATAGATGTCCTTTCCCAGTGTATGCCTTTAGCTGCTCTTCTGCTTCGGTACACTACCTCCTTGGGAGATATTCTGTGACCTCAAGAGGTGCCCCAACCAGAGTGCTGACAAGACCCACCCGAAACCGTGACACAATGATGTCATGGGAAGGGGAGGGGGTGCTTCAGTGTAGGGTGTGGTTTTGGATTCGGAAGGGGTGGATTTACTTTTGGAAAGGGTGAGTTGGGATTTGGAAGGGGTGAATTGGGAGGCGGAAGGTATGGAAAGACATTTTGGGATGGGTGGTTTTGAGTTTGGAAGGGGCCAGGACCAGGAAAAAAAGTAGGCCCTCCTTAAAAAAATGGGTAGGGTGGTCTTCAGGTAGTTGGGTTTGGGAGGTAGAGGGAGTGTCTGTGTCTGTTGTGTGTGTGTGTGTGTGTGTTGAAGGTATGGGTGCTTGAGGATATGGTGTATGTGCCATATCTTTAGATTTGTCTCTCTTAATAACTGTTGGGTTGGTGAGTGTGGGCGTTTGGGTCCAGTATGTATGTGTGTGTGTGTGGAAGTGTGTGTAGTGGATGTGGTATGTGTTGGTGTGATGTCTGTCGGTGTACTAGTACATGCGTGTGTGGTGGTGGGTATGATGACTCGAGGTGTGCTTGTGATGTGTATGGGTGTTGGTGTAGTGGTTGATGTGCTTGTGGATGTGCTAGTGGTGGGGGTGTTGTGTCATGGTGGGTGCACTGACTGGGGTTGTGCTTGTGGTGTGTGTGGGTGTTGGTGTAGTGGTGGGTTTTGTGTCTGTGTGGTTGTGTCATGGTAGGTGTGATGCCTGTGGGTTAGCTTGTGGTGTTGGTGTGTGTGGTGTCTGCATGTGTGTCTGTGCCTGTGTTTTTTGGTATGTTTGTGTTGTAAAGTGCTGCTTGTGGTAGTTGATGTGGGTGCATGCATATGTTTGTCAGTGCTTTGGATAGGGCAGGGTTGAGGGATTTGGGATGGGGAAGGGGTGGGCGTGTGGGCAGGAAGTTTGGGTGGGTGGGAGGCTGCGGCCAATGAGGAGGCTAGACCCTGGAATGACTGCAGTAGGCCCGATAGGGCACAGTGAATGCCATCTAGGTAAGCCAGCATCAGGGTGTTCTGGCCAGCCAGCCCCTGGACGGCATTCAGAAGTGCAGTCTGGCATTCAGCAATCATCTATAATAGGTCTACAGCCTCCTGAGTGAACGCAGCCTGGGACACCTGGGCAGGGGCTGTGGTGCTGGCTACAGCCAACTTGGTGAGGGCAAGAGGGAGGGTGTAGATTGTAATGGGGGGGTGGACGAAGATGCAGGCGTCAGTCTGTCCAGGGTCCGCCCCCATTAGAGACTGGTCTTCATTGGAGGCCTTCGCAGAAGATGTAGGCTCATTGGTGGCCTCCTGGCTAGTCCCCTCCATGCCACTGGATCCCTCAGTGTCTGCAGTGTCCACACCTGATCCCCAGTGGCCAGTTTATCCTCGCCAATGTGTTAGCTGTCACCTTCGCCTTGCCCAGTTGATGCTGAAAAAACAGATACAACAGTTTTAGGGTATCTGTGAGAATACAATTAGACATCAATCTACCTCACACAACATTTGCAACAAGTTCAGTAATCCCCCATGTCAACTCTCATATCATGTATTCCTTTGTCACTTATACACTGTTAGCTCACTCCATGACAAAGGCTTCCAAAAGCATGAGTAAACACATCTCGGAACCACTGCAGTACAGAGCTAAAATTGATTCACTTCTCTCAATGGGTACGTTTTTGGGATCGAAATTGACTGCTCAGAATGGGACACCACAACATCTATGTGATGTAATCTTCCATATGCAAATGTCCCTTTCAGTATCACATTGCTCTCCATCATCAATTTCTTCTCTGGGCTGTACTAAGGACACAACAATATTGTCCCTGGGACATACGACTCTCTCACCAATGTGGACACATTCCTGTCTGTTGCAATCAATACAGTTGGGCAGACAGATTCACGTTGATAATCACAGTCTGGCTTACATGCACATTTGTGAAGGACTAAGCGCTCAGGTCTTCCTGCTCCTGTCCATATTAACATATTAGAAGTGTCCTGGACAAACTGCGTTCAAACATGTGTCAGATAAGGAATGATGCCACTGTAAACAGAATACCAATACTTCTGGTGCAGATGCACATTCCAACTTACCAATGTCAATTCTGATGTCAGCTGCATTTTAATTGAGCAGTTTGCCACAGTTACCAGTAATGGAGCCTACATTCACTACACACATTTGTGACGTACCTTCCCACCTGACCCAATCATGACATGGGGCATGCTTTGTGAAAATGTCATTGTGAAAATGCTATGCTGGAAATCCCTTTTTTTTGCATGCAGCCATGTGTCTGCCCACCGCAGTACTTGCCTTGTAAGGAGGAATATAGTGTCATCTTTCAGCACAAAGCAATACACCACACACAGCACCTGTCAATGTCTGCTCAACTTACATCTCCAGAAATCCTCCTGGGCTTTGGATGTGTGTCAACCTCAATGTTGATGGCATATAACATAGCTGGCAAGTAAACAGGCCAAAACACATCAGTATGTACATACAATGGCTTACCCACTTCTTGCTGCTGTTGGGCCCTCAACTGCCCATTCAGCTTCCGGTAAGCCACCGCAAGTATGCAGGCGATTAGGGGTGGTCAGGGTGCGGCGCACCCGCCTGGATCACTGAGAGGAGTGCGTGACTTGGCTGTCAGCAGACCTGCTTGTTGCCTGATGCAGGTCCTTCCACCTGTTCCAACAGTGCAGGCTATGCCGTTTGTGGACCCCTATGGTCCATACCTTCTTTGCAGTGGCCTTCCAGATCTCCTGCTTCTGGTATGTGTTAACCTGTATGGATGACATAAGAGAGCAAAAATAGAACATTCTGTGTTTCTGTTTGGCAGTACTGCTGTGGCATTACCTTTTAAATATTTACACGTACATTCACCAAACAGAGATAGATTGGAAATACTGATTTGCAGTGATCTTATGTGCGCCATCAATACTTGCTAGATTCTCATGTTACTTACTCCGGCCTATCACATCATCTTGGCCAGAGCTATGCAAGCCACTTTGTTGTGAGAGCCACCACTGATTACTCTCAATCACTGTGAGCTACTAGAGGCCAAACTACCTGTACAATCCTTGCACATCATCACACTCACAGCTACACTGCCTTCCTGCCTAAACTCCCAAGTGTCAGAACCCATGGTCTGCATCACATGCAGAGACTAGGGGCAAGATAGTAGTGCTACTATGCGTCTGTGAGAGCAGAGTTTTGTGGGTTGTATGGACAAGTATGTGTTGGAATAGGACAGACTTGAAAGGATCATTGTGAGCCAGTGTCATCTGAACTTGCTTCACCTAAACTAACTTTACCTATATGTGGCTCCATGACACGTGTAAACCATACAGAGCAACCTGATGCACACTGGCCCTCATTACGACCCTAGTGTTATTTTGGAGAAAGGTACTGCCAACAGGCTGGCGGTACCTTCCCCCAAAATATGACATTGGTGGTTTGGCTCAAGCAAAACCGACCATGTACCACTCCGTCCGCCAGGGCAATAACAGCCGCCGGGCTGGAGACTTTGGTCTCCAGCCAGGCGGCTGTCACAATCCCACCCTCGGGATTATGACCCTGTCTACCGCCATGGTTTTCGTAGCAATCTTACTGCCACGAAAACCATGGCAGTAGGGACTATCAGTGCCAGGAAATTCCTTCCCTGGCACTGGTAGGGGTCTTCCCCACCCCCCTCCCCAGAGTCCTCCCCTACCTTCCCCCTCCCAACCACCCCTGACATACACACACCTACACGCACAGACATACACACTCATACACACATGCATACCCACATTCACCCACACATGCATACATTCATACACACACACAGCAACACACACTGACATACATATAAGCACACACGCATTCACACCACACAACATACACGTACACTCACACACATTCCACATGCCTCACACCCGCATGCACGCATACAAAAACAGTCACCCCCACACACACACACACAACACCCCTCCCCTTTCGGAGAGCCCGACTTACCTGCTTGCAGGGGGTCCTCCGGCAGGAGGCAGGACGCGTCGCTGCTGCCAGCAGCAGCGTCTGCCAACGGAACAACGCCAGGCTGTATCAAGTTTCATGGTATGGTCGGCAGCGTTCTACTGGCGTGGCGCTGCTGCTGGCAGCAGCACCACCTTGCCGCCGTCTGCTGCCATGACCGTAGCCAGAATTCCGCCAGACTTTGGGCGTAATTCCGTCTACGGTCATAAGATGGCGGACGACGACGGTCTTTTGGAGGCCGTCACCGTGGGGGTAGGCGGGATTTACCAACTAGGTCATAATGATGACCATTATGTGCTGAATCCCACGTGAGAGTACAATATCAGACAACTTCAGACCCTCTACATTTTTATCTCAATATCAACATCATTCCAATGTTGGCTGTATGTTGTCAATCATACTGCTGGTACACTGTCCACTGGCAGTCAGTGGCCTGCTGTTTGTGTGATGAAATAGCATTTGTGTGTTACAAAAACACACATCACAGCTTCCACTTTCAGGTGACTTAACATTGCCATGCACAAACATTTCAGACAGTTGCAAAAACAATCTGTTCCAGCTACATCATTCTTTCAACTCCAATCACATAACTACCCCATTACCAAAAATGAACAAAATAGCCTACGTATTAGAAAGGAAGAGGTTACTCCGTCAGATGTTCACCAATCAGAAATGTATCTTTTCCTCTGGGGTCCCATAGAGCTGTCTGTACAGGGACAGAACCTACCTGGCAAGGAGCTCCACGCGGCGTACCAGTACTTGCCAGACACGATTTGTGACGGAGACAGACACAGCCATTGGCTTTTCTGCATAGCCGTCACACATGTTTGCCTATGGCAGGGCCCGTTGTGGATGCTACCACCTACTACGCTGTCAACTTCCGCTGACGGCCGTCGGGTAGCCAATGTCTTGACGGCAAAGTCAGGCAGCTGCCATTTTAGGGTGTGAAGCTACATATGTTTCAATTGTTTGTGTGTCACCAGCACTCAAAATGGAGTCTAGTGTACTCCTAAATGTCAGATCTGACAGCACTCGTCTTGGCGACATATGAGATTATAAAATGTGAATTGTGACTCTGTTTGACCCGATAGGGCTGCAGGGGAAGTACCGCCTCCATTGACAGTATTTTCTAAGAAAATTTTATATGATTTTTTTTTGCATATATTCATTTTAGATGTATTATTTGCACATAATGAAAATAAACACATTGAAAAAATTGTAAATAATTTTCGAGTTCCAAAAGTTTAATGTTAATGTGTGTATATGTATTGCTCAATGATATTTCTACTGTTATTAAGAAGCCAGATGTGTGTTGACATCAAAAATACGGTGTGACCATTTCAGCTGATATTTTGTTTTCTATACATACAGATATCTGAACCCAGCCATGAGTAGGAAGACATGGCCTCAGGTGTTCCGGCCCTTTCCAGACCTTGCCACCATGGAGGAAAGGGACGTCACTAGACAATTTGGACTAAATAGGAAAACTATCCTGGATTTGTGTCAGCAGTTGGAGCCTGATCTCCTGCCTCAGAATATGATTCCAACAGTTATAACACCAATAGCAAAACTCATGGCAGTACTGCATTTTGGTGCCACTAGCACTTTTCAGTACACTGTGGCAGTATCAAGGGGCATGTCCCTACCAACTTTCATTGGTGTGCTACAGGAAGTCCTTGCTTCCTTGATAAAAAAACATCAACAGCTAAATCCAATTCCCACATCCACAGGAGTTGACCACCATGAAGGAAACATGTTATGCTTTAGGTGGACTAGCACAAGTGTTTGGAGCAATAGATGGCATGCCTTGGTGCCACCACACGCGAGTGAACAGGTCTACTGCAGTTTGAAGAACTTCCATTCCATCAATGTGTAAGTTGTGTGCTTACCAAACTTATAGATCTCAAGTGGGTGTGCCCAGTTCCATGGGTCAACACATGATTCATTCATACCACGGAGCAGCAACATACCCATGCAGATGTCACAGTTCTAACCAGAGAGGGCCTGGTTTGTTGGTACGTAAAATATGACTTGATGTTCTTTTGCCTGAATCCTAGTGAAGGAAGGGACAATGGCTGATGTGTGAGTAATTTGTTTATGTGTTGCTTCCATGTAGGAGACTCAGCATATCCTAACTGAATGTGGGGGACTGGATGTGCTCCATAGACCTTCAAGATGCTTACTTCCATATTCCAGTCGCAAGAAAACATCAAAGGTGTCTGTGCTTCAGGTAGCATCTAAGCACTACCAGTTCAAAATCTTACCCTTCGGCCTAAAATCAGCCCCTTGAACATTCTCGAAATGCATGGCAGTAGTTGGTGCACATCTGAGAAGGAAGCACATTTTTGTCTATCCATACCTAGACGACTGGCTGATCAAGAGTGCCTCCCCAGGACTATCACAACAGCATAACAATCCACACCGGCAGAAAGAGCTCTACACTCTTTAGATCTAAAAAGAGCTCTAAAATTCTATTTGGATAAAACGAAAGACATTAGACATTCTGATCATTTATTTGTGAAATATGGTCCAATGAGTAAAGGCATGGCTGCTTCCAAGCAAACTATCGCTAGATGGACAGTTTTTTGTATTATGTTTACCTACTAGTTGGTTACTAAGCTTTTGACCTCCAGAACCAAAGCCCATTCTACCAGAGGAAAGGCAGCAACAATAGCTCTTCCGAAAAATTTACCTGTAGGAAGTTGGCTCTGCATATACTATTTCAAAGTAGGCACAGAGTTCAAGGGTTCCCTTTAAAGTTAGATAGTAGCAAAATTAGATAATTCGAATGCTCTATTTTGTGGTAGTGTGGTCGAGCAGTAGGCTTATCAGAGGGTAGTGTTGAGCAGTTGTTGTACACACACAGGCAATAAATGAGGAACACACATTTAAAGACTTACTCCAGGCCAATAGGTTTTTATATTGAAAAATATATTTTCTTAGTTTATTTTAAGAACCACAGGTTCAAGATTTACATCAAACACTTTAAATGTAAGGTACTTCACTTAGATACTTTAGGAAATTTGAATGAAAACAATATCGTGTACAGTCTTTATAAAAATGGCAATAAGCTATTTTCAAAGTGGACATTGCAAAAATCAACAGTTCCTGGGGGAGATAGGTAAAGGTTAGATTAAGAGGTAAGTAAAACACTTACAAGTCTCAGTCCTGGGGCATAGGCAGCCCACCGTTGGGGGTTCAAGGCAACCCCAAAGTTACCACACCAGCAGCTCAGGGCCGGTCAGGGGCAGAGGTCAAAGAGGTGCCCAAAACACATATGCGCCTATGGAGAACAGGGGTGCTCTGGTTCCAGTCTGCCAGCAGGTAAGTACCTGCGTCCTCGGGGCAGACCAGGGGGTTTTGTAGAGCACTGAGGGGACACAAGTAGGCACACAAAACACACCCTCAGTGGCACAGGGGTGGCCGGGTGCAGTGTGCGAAGCAGGCGTCGGGTTTCAGGTAGGAAATAATGGAGGGACCCGGGGGTCACTCTAGCGGTGCAGACAGGCACGGGGGGGCTTCTCGGGACAGCCACCACCTGGGCTAGGCAGAGGGTCGCCTGGGGATCACTCCTGCGTCGAAGTTCGGTTCCTTCAGGTCCTAGGGGCTGCGGGTGCAGTGTTGGTTCCAGGCATCGGGTCCCTTGTTACAGGCAGTTGCGGTCAGGGGGAGCTTTTGGATTCTCTCTGCAGGCGTTGCTGTGGGGACTCAAGGGGGTCATCTCTGGTTACTCACGGGCTCGCAGTCGCCAGGGAGTCCTCCCTGAGGTGTTGGTTTTCTGTAGGTCGAGCCAGGGGGCGTCGGATGCAGAGTGTAGAGTTTCACGCTTCTCGCAGGAAATGTGAAGTCTTGGGAAGTTGCTTCTTTGTTGCAAACAAGTAGCTGGTTTTGAACAGGGCCGCTGTTCACTGGAGTTTCTTGGCCCTGTAGTCCAGGGCACTCCTCTGAGGCTTCAGAGGTCACTGGTCCCTGTCGGATGCGTCGATGGAGCAGGTTTTCGAAGTTGAAGACAGGCCGGTAGGGCTGGGGCCAAAGCAGTTGTCATCTTCCTCCTTCTCTGCAGGCTTGTAGGTCAGCAGCTCTTCTTCTTTCTTCAGGTTGCAGAAATCTGATTTCCTGGGATCTGGGGAGCCCCTAAATACTGAATTTATGGGTGTGTTTAGGTCTGGGAGGGCAATAGCCAATGGATACTGTCCTTAAGGGTGGCTACACCCTCTTTGTGCCTCCTCCCTGTGGGGAGGGGGGCACATCCCTAATCCTATTGGGAGAATCCTCCACACTCAAGACGGAGGATTTTTCAAGGCAGGGGTCACCTCAGTTCAGGACACCTTAGGGGCTGTCCTGACTGGTGGGTGACTCCTCCTTGTTTTTCTCATTATCTCCTCCAGCCTTGCTGCCAAAAGTGGGGGCCGTGGCCGGAGGGGCGGGCATCTCCACTAGCTGGGATGCCCTGGGGTGCTGTAACAAAAGGGGTGAGCCTTTGAGGCTCACCGCCAGGTGTTATAGTTCCTGCAGGGGGAGGTGAGAAGCACCTCCACCCAGTACAGGCTTTGTTCCTGGCCACAGAGTGACAAAGGCACACTCCCCATGTGGCCAGCAACATGTCTGGTGTGTGGCAGGCTGGCAGAAACTGGTCAGCCTACACTAGAAGTCGGGTAGGTATTCAGGGTGCATCTCTAAGATGCCCTCTGGGTGTATGTTACAATAAATTGCACACTGGCAAAGTTAAGGAAAGCATCAAAGTGGAAGTCCACAAGATGCTGGAGTTGGGAGTGATTGAGCACTCTGACAGTCCCTGGGCTAGCCCAGTGGTCTTGGTCCCCAAACCTCACACAAAAGATGGCAAGAGAGAGATGAGGTTCTGTGTGGACTACAGAGGGCTTAACGCTGTCACCAAGACAGATGCTCACCCATTCCAAGGGCAGATGAGCTGATTGACAAATTGGGTGCTGTCAAATACCTGAGTACCTTTGACTTGACAGCAGGGTACTGGCAAATAAGAATGGCACCAGGAGCAAAAGAGAAAACAGCATTCTCTACACCTGATGAGCACTACCAGTTTACTGCGATGTCCTTTGGCTTAAAGAATGCCCCTGCCACCTTCCAAAGGTTGGTGAATCAAGTCCTTGCTGTCTTGGAGTCCTTTAGTGCAGCTTATCTTGATGATATTGCTGTATTTAGCTCCGGCTGGAAGGATCACCTGGTCCACCTGAAGAAGGTTATGCAGGCCCTGCAAGCAGCAGGCCTCTCTATCAAGGCATCTAAATGTCAGATAGGGCAGGGTACTATGGTTTACTTGGGACACCTTGTAGGTGGAGGCCAAGTTCAGCCACTCCAACCCAAGATCCAGACTATTCTGGACTGGTAGCTCCAAAACCCAGACTCAAGTCAAGACATTCCTTGGCTTGACTGGTTAGTATAGGAGGTTTGTGAAGGGTTATGGATCAATAGTGACCCCCTCACAGAACTTACCTCCAAGAAAATGCCCAAGAAAGTTAACTGGACCTTGGACTGTCAAAAGGCCTTTGACACTCTGAAGCAAGCAATGTGCACAGCACCAGTTTTGAAAGCTCCAGATTACTCTAAGCAGTTCATTGTGCCTCTAAACATGGGATAGGAGCAGTCCTGTCCCAGACTAATGATGATGGCCTTGACCAGCCTGTTGCTTTTATTAGCAGGAGGTAACTCCCCAGGGAGCAGCGTTGGAGTGCCATTGAGAGGGAGGCCTTTGCTGTGGTCTGGTCCCTGAAGAAGTTGAGACCATACCTTTTTGGTACTCACTTCATAGTTCAAACTGACCACAGAGCTCTCAGATGGCTCATGCATATGAAAGGAGAAAACCCTAAACTGTTGAGGTGGTCCATATCCCCACAGGGAATAAACTTTATAGTGGAACACAGACCTGGGACTGTCCATGCCAATGCAGATGGCCTTTCCAGGTTCTTCCACTTACAAAATGAAGACTCTCTTGGGAAAGGTTAGTCTCATCCTCTTTCGTTTGGAAGGGGGGGGGTTGTGTAAGGAAATGCCTCCTTGACATGGTTACCCCCTAACTTGTTGCCTTTGCTAATGCCAAGTTTTGATTGAAAGTGTGCTGGAATCCTGCTAACCATGCCCCAGCACCAGTGTTCTTTCCCTAAACTGTACATTTATCTCCACAATTGGCACAACCCTAGCACTCAGGTAAGTCCCTTGTAACGGGTACCCCTGGTACCAAGGGCTCTGATGCCAGGGAAGGCCTCTAAGGTCTGCAGCATGCCTTATGCCACCCTGGGGACCCCTCACTCAGCACAAGCACACTGCCTCACAGCTTGTGTGTGCTGGTGGGGAGAAAAAGACTAAGTCGACATGGCACTCCCCTCAGAGTGCCATGCCAACCTCACACTGCCTGTGGCATAGGTAAGTCACCCCTCTAGCAGGCCTTACAGCCCTAAGGCAGGGTGCACTATACTACAGGTGAGGGCATATGTGCGTGAGCACTATGCCCCTACAGTGTCTAAGCAAACCCTTAGACATTGTAAGTGCAGGGTAGCCATAGGAGTATATGGTCTGGGACTAGGCTGTGCCCTCCTTAGAGACCCACCTCCCCAGTTTTTTCATCCCACTTAAAGCCCTGCGAATAACTAAAGGAGCCAGGTCAGTCAGAACGGTACTTGTGGTAAAAAACAGTTAAAAGGTGAAGAAGACAGGAGGAGCACAGAAGGATAACAGCATAAGTGAAAGTGGATGATATGATGGATGGGTGCCACAGATAGGGCGAATTAGAAAAAACGCATAAGTCATCCTCACCAGTAAATACTATGCGTCCAGTACATTCAAATTAAAATGTTCGTACAGAGGATGTAATCCCTTCTGTATATCATGTCCAGTCCTAACAGCAATGGGTGCCATCAGTTCCACGTTTACGCAAATGATCAACACATTGATTGACCAATCCAATATACTCTCTGAACATGTTTCTCTAGTAGGAAACATTAAAGGATCTCAAACCACTGCAGATGATCTCTAAATATCTATCCAATATGGAGTCAGTATTGCAAAATTATGAGGCAAACATCTTCAACTTATATCAGTTGGATTATTTAATTGACTTGATTCAGTTAACGCCAGGTGAACTGTTTTTACAATCTAATACTCATAATGCTGCAGATTTTCAAAAAGACAAAGCAATTGGGACCTACCTTGTGTAACAGCATATTGTGTAAGATCCTATGCACATCTCAATATTATCTCCTCACAAGATGACTCCAGTAAAACCTGTTGGCCAGCTGTAATGTTGTCTGACAATAACATAGGACATCAGACTTTTAACAGTTAAAAAATCATGGTGGTAACATCAAATGACATCGATGAGGCTACAGCTGAATTTCAACCTTACCTCAGTAAGACGTGCTTAAAAAAAACTATGAAAATTGAGCAAAACAAATCAGACCTCTGCAAACTGCAGTACATGTCTTATTAACTGAATCATCTAGCACCTCTGGAAATCAAAAACTATTTCCTATCTTCACTCAGTTGGATTCCAGTAATCAAAATAAAAAGCCTAACTGGCAAACATCCCCGTTAAGGGGTGACATTGGTACTCCAGAAGTAGTATCCAAAGACGACAGACACAGCATAACTAGAAATACAAAATAATCAAGCAACAGTGGTCAACATTGAAAGTAACCCTTTAGGACCAGCTGCATTGTATAGTGAAATTGTGGAAAGGGTAACCACCAGTTCAGTTGACCCTCCAAGCTCCTATAACTTGGTACTGTTTTCAAATGATGTCCTATCCAGCTCATCTGACGTTATAAGGAATTTCGCGGACAGTCTGGCAGTTGTAGCCAAAGCAGTTTTTTTATCCAGCCGACAGACTGTACTCTTTTCCAACTGACGAACCTAAGAAGAACAGTTGTATCTTGCTCAATGTTGCATTTAATATTGAACCACCAAACAAAGATGTTGGTTTTAATTAAACAAACCATACCAACATTGAAAAGGCCACCAAAGTGTAGTCTTTCAGTTCCTCCGATAACAATAGTCTTGTCCCCAACACCCCAGGAGAATTTTTAGATATGATGATGTTGGACCTAATACCCACATACAAATCAGAGGGCAAACACGTTATTCTAAATCAGCAAAACATTCTTGGGCTGCTTGGCTACTTTCCAGAATTACCCAATATTGATTCTGGCTCTGTTCAGTTTCTTCAGCAGCTCCACGGTGATGCAAACATCCCGCGGACAACTTCGGTAACTGGGTCAATCTCTTCTAGAATTTGGACCAGGTGAGCCGACTTGGAGGCATGGGGGATAACTCTGTGGCAAGTAACGAAGCCAAAGTATACCTATATTCTACACGGTAACAGCTTTCGTCATGATGCCTTTAAGCCTATACTGAGTAAGAAAATGTATTTCAAAGGTTCAGATGAATCATTTTGAAAACTTAATGATCAGCATTAATTGTCACAGAATGATTAATCGTAATACTCAGAGGCTACCTACCCCAGTTGTGCAGAATAAATATGCAACAGGATTACCATATTGTTTCTGATAAACAATTTAACTGAGGTTTCTCAAATTTAAAGAGTCTTGAATCAGCTCTTGGAATATCGCCAAAATTTAGAAAAATCTTTCCTATACTTTGACATCATTTTCTTATGAAATTTCATGTGATTTGTATGCAAGAATCATGGAAAACTACCTTGTTCTATCTGCCAAGTTGTACAACCTTTGAAATTCTGGCAACCCAACGCGTTTATGTTAGTCCAAATTGTGGATTTATTATCCTAAAATACACCAGCTTGTAGTTGAAAGTATATCTGCTAAAACTTAGGACAACCTACAAAAGCATCCTGCCAGTACTACTTTAGGACAAAAATGGAATCAACTCCGTATATAAACATTTATTTTCGACTGACATTAATAAGGAACCAAGCTCAATATCAATGTCTTTTTGACAATTTGGAGGCAACACCTCAAAGCATCTTATGTCTTGGATTGAAAATTCCATCACTACGAGCAGTTCATATGTCTGTAATAATAAATTATGTCTGTGAGTGCAGCACGGCCAAAGCAGCCTCCCTTAAGTGGCTTATAGATCAAATCTGTTTATTAAGTTTTCAATTTTAGAACATCTCACATGTATATGTACTACATCACAATATTGCGAACAGGCACATAGTTAGCTTATTCCATGCGAAACAATGAAAGAAAAAGAATTATACAGTTCACACAACTATGTTTCCCCACTGCTAGTTGGAAATACATTAATCAAACGATCTCCGGCTCTATTACCATGTAGTTCTAGTCCAGAATTAACATCCCCTCATAGATGACCTCCCAGGCAATCAATTCAAGTTCAGAACCCTCAGATAGGTTAGGCATGCCAGCTCTGAAAACTCCCCAGATAGAATACGTAAAAACGGTTGCCAGAGTTCCCTAAAGTCCCCACCCTGCAGCTTTGAAGCCAGGGAGAGCTTTTCCATGGCGAGGATAAACCATAGCTTGTGCAGCCAAGAGACTGTTGACGGGATCTGCTCTGTCCCCCACACTGATAGCAAAAGCTGTACGGCAGCATTCAAAATCTGCCGACCCTTCAAAGATCTTAGGGGAAAAGTGAGCGGGTTGGGGATATCAAGCAAAATATATGCAGGAAATCTAGGGATCTGAGTGTCAAAAGCCCTGTCCACAGTGTCTATTATATCCTTCCAATACCGGTGTAGCTTGGGGCAATGCAATAATAGGTGCACAAGCGTGCCCCCCCCCTCACACCCTCTCCAGCAGTGACTAGATTTGTCATGATTCCAAGCAGGGATCCTGTTAGGGGTGTAATACCAGGAGGAGGCTACTTTATAAGCTGTCTCTGTACCTGCTGAGTTATAAGCTGTGTGGTGCACCCTATAAAGAACACCCTCCCACTCGTCCTCCGATAGCTCCCTCTCAAGCTCCTTCTCCCATCTCAATTGACCCTTAGACTTGATTGAATGGGTCTCTCCCCGCAGGAGGGCATAGAGTTCTGAAACCACACACTTATCGTCCTTTTTCATTAGAATCCATTTTTCAAATGGGGTTAACGGCCTATCGATTAATATCCTATTGGCCGGAAGCAGCGCCCAGTGTCTTATTTGGTAGTACATCATCCTATCGGCCTCAGTCAGGCCATATTGCTCCCTCAATTGGTCAAAGGGGATAACCCCCTGCTCATCAAATAAGTATCCTACCCTTTTGCATCCCCTCTCATACCACCGACGCAGTGCCTCCAGCTGTAAGCCAGGGCCAAAATCAGGGTTCGCGCCCAGTGGAGTCATTGGGGACGGGAAGGTCGTCAAACCCGCCTTGCCGGCCACCCGATCCCACACTCTCATCGTAACCTCTGTAATCGGTGATAAATACAACCCCTGCGCCCTGTGGCGGTGCCTAAGCCAGGGTTCCTTCCATATGTGAGGGCCCGCCACTGCTTGGTCCATGAAACACCAATGCTTCTCCGAAGATGGCCGGCTCTATTCCAAAAGGAAGCGCAACTGTGCTGCCTGAAAGTATCGAAGGAGGCAGGGGACCGCCAGCCCCCCCTCCCTCTTAGGACGGTACAGAACCTGCCGTTATATCCGCGCCGCCTTCCCTTCCCAAATAAATCTTAAGACCGCCGTTTGGAGGGACGCTATCGTTCGCGGGGGAGGTTCCAGCTGGAGCACCTGGAACAGATAAAGTATACGTGGTAGGATGGTCATCTTCACCGCCGCAACCCTGCCCAGCCAGGACAGTTTAAGCCTCCCATGACTCCAATTCGTGCTGCACCTCTCGCGTTAGTTTCGAATAATTCAACTTCACTGTACTGGCGACCGTAGTGCCCAGCTCAATCCCCAAATATGGGAGCCCCGAAGAGGTCCATGTAAAATGGAAATGGGCCTTCAGTTCCCTTTCATGTTCCGCAGTGATAAACTTGCCCAGAGCCTGCAATTTAAGCATGTTCATTCGGAACCCCGAAACCTCCCCAAATTTCTCACTAACACCCATTAGTGCTGGTAGTGAGTTCATGGGCTCCGCCAAAGTAAAAATGACGTCGTCCGCATATAGCGAAATGAGATGCTCATCCCCCCCGAACCTCATGCCCGTGACCTGAAGGTTGTCCCGCAGCCTCTGCGCCAGTGGCTCCATGTAAAGCGCAAACAGGAGGGGTGAAAGAGGACACCCCTGCCTGGTGCCTCTTTGGATGACGAATGGCAAAGAGAGCGTCCCATTAACCCGGACCGCTTCCCAAGGCATCGAATCCATGTTATAAAACCTGAACCCAGTCCAAAGCGTTCGAGCACCCTGAACAGGGATGGCCAGTGAACCCTATCAAAGGCTTTCTCAGCGTCAACAGACAGGAAGAGCGCCGCCCTACGGGAACGTTCAGTTTTATCCAAGAGATGGAGCAATTGCTTGGTATTATCGCTGCACTGTCTATGAAGTATAAATCCCGACTGGTCGGGGTCCACAAGCCCCGGCATATAATAGTTGAGACGGTGTGCCAAAATGCCAGTAAACAGTTTGGCATTGATATTCAGGAGGGAGATCGGCCTATACGAGGCGCATTCCTCGGGATCCTTCCCCGGTTTCGGGATAACAACGATAGTAGCCTCTAACATACTAGGCGATAGCACACCCGTTTGACGAAAAGAGTTAAAAAGTAGCACAAGAACGGGAACGAGTTCCACACAGAAGGATTTATAAAAAAGCACAGAAAAACCGTCGGGGCCAGGTGACTTCCCGGTCTGCAAGCGAGCAATCGCAGATATAACCTCCTCAGCCCTTATAGGTTGGTCTAACGAGGCTGAGTCTGTCACCGACAGAGGCATGATTGCTATGTCCTCTAAGAAGGATTCTGGAGCTAAGTCACCGGGCTTCTTGGCCATATACAGACTTCAATAGAATTCTGCAAAAGCCTGCGCTATTTCGTCGCTCGTACGTGCCTCCGCCCCAGAAGGGAATCGTACCATTTTTATCAGTGACGCTGCACGCTGTGCTCTCAACCTATGCACCAGTAGCTTGCCGCACTTATTGCTTCCTACATAATACTTTTGTTTGAGTCGGACTACCGCATACTCTGCCCTGTCCCAGTCCAACCTCCTCAGTTGCTTCCGGACCTTCTCGAGCTCTCGCCATATTCTAGGAGCACCGGTGCATTTATGTGAGCGCTCTAACACCCTCACTCGCTGCTCCAAGTCTTCCCGGGGTCGAATCCTCGCCTTATTATTCCTAGAAGAAAGCAACATCACCTCACCCCTCAAGACAGCCTTCAGTGCCTCCCACAGTGTTGCAATGCTTGTTGTCCCGTTGTCGTTAAAGCTAAGGTAATCTATTATTGCCCTTCGAATCGCCTCTACCGTTGCGCCGTTCTGAAGCATCGAGTCTCTAAATCGCCATCCCGATGGACTAACCCTCTCCATGCCCGTATGAATCTCAACTGTTACCGGAGCATGATCCGACAAGGCCCGCGGCTCGATCGCCGGGTCTCTAACTCTGGGGAGAAGCTCCTGGGATGCCAGAAACAGGTCTAATCTAGCGTATGTTTTGGTTGCCGGTGAGTAGAAGGAATAGTCCCTCAACGTGGGGTGCGCGCTCTTCCAAACATCCACCAGACCACACTCATTAAGCCACTGCCGCCCAGAATCCGACAAGGACCCAGTCTGACCATACCGTTGACCTGAGCGATCCATGTCCCCATCCATCACCAAATTAAAATCACCCCCCAGCAGTACAGCACCATCAGGGGACTGCAGAATCGGAGTCAGAGACTGTCTCAAGAAGGCTTCCTGTTGGGAATTGGGTGCATAAAGGGAAGCGATCGTGAGAGTGAAACCCCCCAATCGGATCCGCAAGGCCAAGAGCCTCCCCGGGACCTCATGCAATTTGGATATGAATTCCCCCGGGAATGTGCGTGATAAAAGTATCGCCTCCCCTGCATGCTTTGACGGCAGGGAGGACCAGAACTGCCTGGGTAACCACTTGTATCGCATACGGGAGGTATCTTTAAGGACAAGGTGCGTCTCTTGCAGAAGACATACATAACTCCCGGATCTCTCTAAAGCTGAGAGGATGGTTAGCCTCTTAGTAGGGTTATTTAGCCCCCTAACATTTAAGCTTATACATTTGATGGTCATAGCCTATACTGAAGAAAGCAAGCAGGGGAGACAAAAGCACAACCTAGGACTACCACCCACAGTATTATCTAGACTGCCTAGTGCAAGCAGGCCTGAGGATGTCTTCTCAAAAGACCAACATCGCGGGGAAAACAAACAACAAAAAAACAAAAAGCACAACAGGTGCATATGACACAAAAGTCCACGATCGTCCATCCTCGCGAGGTAAAATCTCCACGGGACAGTATATTCCACCATGCCCATAACTCGATCCATTGCCCCCGCCGCCCCGACCCTCTGCAACAATCAACATATTATTACGACTGTGGCCTGCGGTAATCTCGGGCGTCCCCGGGTGTCCAGACTAGGCCGAAGTGCCGGCTGCCACGCTGTTCAAAGCGGCTTCTCTCTCCGATCTCAGCTCCAAGGCCGTCGGGCGTTGCAACTTCCTTTTCTTCTCTTTTCTCCTCCACCGAGGAGGGCCCCCGCCGGTAGAGCCACCCCCTCACTCGCCTCCCGGCCTGTGTCCTCAAGGCCCGGGACGTGGCCAGCCTCCGTAACCGATTTCACCTGCCGAAGCTGATCCTCCCAGCGGAAGACCAGGTGGAACGGATGGCCCCAAGAGTAGGACACATTGTGTGCCCTCAGGTGATCCGTGATCGGCCTAAGCTCTCTCCGTCTCTGCAAAGTCCGCACAGATAAATCATGAAAGAGCTGAAGTTCATGCCCTCGAAAGAGGACACACTGGAGGTTGCGGGCCCGCTGTAGAATCTTTTCTTTGAGGACAAAATTGTGGTGACAGGCTAAAATGTCTGGCGGGCGGTCTCCAGGGGCCCCAGCGCGCCCAACTCGATGCACCCGGTCCAGGACTACCTCCTGTGTCTCTTCTGTGCCAAGCAGGGAGCGAAACAAATCCACCACGTAGCCCCCAGTGTCCCCTTTTTCTGCGCCCACCGGGGCCCCTTGTATACTAATATTTTGTCTCCTCAAGCGATTTTCCAAGTCCTCAACCGCTATCTGAAGAAGGTCCTGTTGCTCTCAGAGGCGGACTACCTCCTGTTGCAGGCCTGCGACCTCTTCGCCGCGAGGGATCTCACTGTCCTCTAGCTGCGATACACGTTCACCCAAGGAGGTAACCTCTCCTCGTATCTCCTTCACCTCCCGTGAGATGTCCCTACGCAGCTCTTGGATATCGCCCCGGAGCGACTCAAACAGGGAGGTCAGAAAACCCTTCGTCACGGAAGAGCTCTCCTCTGGCTCCATCTCAACTCGACTTTACAAGGCCCTCGTCTCAGGTAAGTCCTCCATCATAGACCCAGGTGCAGAGCGCGCCCCTGCCAACATATCCCTCACTGAGCGCTCGCGTTTGGACTTCGATGTCGCCATGGCGCGCCGGTCTGATCTCACCTCACCAGCTCAGCTCCGTGAGTCCTCCAATAACACTTTTCCAAGGCCGGTCGGCGTGCACCGCCCTTTCTGGAACCGCGCCAGGGCACAGCTCCCAGACGCCACCACGTACAACGGTCCGCTCCTTTCGCCCTTTCGCAGGACTGCAGGCCAGGCTAGTTAAAGATTCAAGTGCTGGGGTGTGCCACCCGGAAGCCAGGTAACCGGGTCCTCGCTATCCACCAGGGCCCTGCGCCTCACCGACCTCGCTCCAAGGCGCCCGGGCAAGGAAGCTCCGCCAGTCGCCGCCGATTCAGCAGGGCACCCAGTAGCACCACTCACTCCTCAGGCGCCTCAACCACCAGGCGCCGGGCCACGTGGCACTCTCCAATTATCAGGGGGCCCCAGGTAGGCCCCTCGGCCCTCAATCCCTGGCGCCCTGGCTGCAAAGGGCGTCAAGGGGAAGGCCCGTCCCGCGGCCTCACCCCAACTGCTGGGCCGAGCCCCGCTCCTACCACAGGAGCGGCGCAACCTGGCTCCGACCGGTGCCGCCGCGCCCGGAACACCCGGGGGGAGCCGCGCGATGCAGGGAAAGCCTCCAGGCCTCCCCCAGACTGGCCACAGGTCGCTTTTTCGGGCCGAGGCGGCGGAGCGCAAACAGGAACGTCCTAGAGCTCCGCCATCTTGACCACACCCCTTAAGTGGCTTATTTTTGATGATCTGAATGCAAACACTGGCACAAAGGGGAATCTGAATCTTTTGGGATTAAAGTACTTATTGGAGGCACACAAACTAACCCAACTAACCATTCTCAGTGAGCTGCCCAAAGGTTCTCGGAAGAGACAAATAATTAACTCTCAACTAAACAGTAGTCAGGAGGGAGACGTTTTAGTTTTATTGAAATGTAAACATGTAGATTTGGTTTTAGACTTCTCTGCCACTGTAAAACAAACATATATCACTTGAAATTTGAAAAGCCATGTAAAAATGATTTCTTTTAAAATTTAGAGTAATGTGAAGTCCCATTTCCCAATTTGAAGGACTGTGGAATATCACCTGTTCCAAAGTATCTGGATGTCGGCTGTGCGGCTTTAAGGAAGAATCAGTAGGTCCTATAACACGTCTGTGCCCAAAGATGTGGGAAATTCAGAAGAAGTTCTTATGGAAACATTTTAGCGAATTTAACGTGAGGACAATAAATGAGGCTGTAAAATTTTGTTTTAATGCTCACAGCAATTCCTTCATCAGTAATCTTCTGAAATGTTTTAATCAAATTTATTTTTATCTTAGACAAGTTAGTTAGTGATGACTGTGGTTTTAACCAGTCTATTGAAGTAGACTCTTGCTATAAAGATGTTTTTTATATTATTGTATTATGTTCAGATTTTATAAAAGAGGGGCTACCTTAGTAAGGGAAACATCAGATTTATTATGTTCTTTTCAGGTTTCTCAGGTTTTTATTGTAATCAGTGATTTTTACAATAAAGTTACTTCACTACTAAAACTAGTAAAACTCACTTAAATTGTTCAGGCGGATAGTTCGCCTATCAACTTGGATCGCTGTTACGTGTGTCTTGGAGAACATGTGCTGTTTATTGCACATTTTAAATACTGATGCTATGTGGAAGAGGTACTACTAGACTTAAACTTCGGAGGGGTCTAACACTTCAAAGAGTGGAGGGGGCATCTTCAGAACCTGGGTCAAAAAAAATTGTTTGCGCTCCCTGCACTATTGTTGTATGGAAAAAATTTACTTATTGGAGGATCCTAATGAGGCTTCAGCTGTTTGATATTGCAGAGCATTTTCCACCCTTAATGGGACACTCTCGAACCTACCTTACATTGCCTTAATAGTATACAAAAATTTACAAAGCACTGTCACCCCAAAAACCTCCTTCCCATTCATCACCCATTCTGCCACCCGTTGTTTCTCCTTTTGTTCACTCACTACCTGTCATATGCCTAAGGATGGGCACACAAAAAGCATTGCTGCCTGTCCAGTGGAATACCAATGTCTTGGGCAATACAAACTTTATCCACAAAGTCTCCTTTCTCATTCTCTCATCCTAGCCTATGTTTTTTCTCTCAGACTCACTCCTTTTCTTTTAGATGACCATCCGATGGCTTAAAAAGCTATACAAACAACCAACATAACATCTTGAGACAAACAGAGCCAACAACTAAAGCCCCGCTGCACTAAAATAAGTTGCCAGATCCTTTACTTTGAACCACTAACGTGTTTCACTCTCTCCCTCTTTGTTTCTCTCTCATCATCTTGAAATTTCTCCTGTTCTTTGTCACTTTCTCTGGCTCCCTATTTCTAGGCTTCTTTCAGTCTCTTTTTCTCTCTCTCTGTCACTCTTTTTCTGTACTTCTTTCTCTAGAAATTGGTCTTAAGTATCCCATTTTGGTCTGTGCAGAGCAACAGTGTGGAAAACAAGAGTCATTGAGGAGGCTTTGAACATGAATATGCTATGTCTTCTCCCCTTCTCTCTATCATACTCCACCAAACAGTACCCAAGTCTCTGCCACGAAGTGCATCATACCCTTGTCCTACACCAAACAAGCTTCTTCATCCCCTCATTCCTCTAAGTCCTTCTTTTGCTTGTCATTCTCCAACCACTTAGACTTACTTTGCCCTTACCCATCTTCCCTTCGAGTTTGGCCTACTCATTCTTCCTTCTTCAGATGTACCACAGAGATTTTCCTCTTCCCTCTCCTTTTAGCCCTCTTCCTCCTTTCACTGTGCACCTCCTTTACCCTTACAAATTTTCCCATATTCCCCCACTGTCCCTTCTACTGGTCTCTCTTCTGACCCTCCTCCACAGGTGAGCTACACGTGCTAATTACATTGAACACTGATTGTACAGTCAGACCTGACCACCCAGCTGGAGGGGATGATTGTTGCTAGATGGTCACCATGTTCACTGCGAGCAGTCCATTCCAATTTGTGGATAGTGGGGCTAATGGGCCATGGAGATTCTCAGTGGCCTAGCTATCTCTTTTACAATGGCGCTCAAAAGGCATGTGATATGTTTTTAAAGTGGCCCTTAGTACACATTTTAATTTAATGGTTTTCAAACTTTTTATGTCAAGCCACACCTCAGTTAAAAATAATTTGGTCATCCACGCCCCATAATGTAACGTACTAAAATGTTTAACAGTGAATTAGGTAGGTGTTTCACTTTAGAAGTTTAAGGTACCTTTGTGGACTAAAATCAAAGATGGCAGAACGAAGAGTATATTCTCTGATACATTACCCTACTTCCCTCTCCAAACAAGATATATTACTTCAAAGGCAGCAGCAGAATTGCAGCCTTGCTACACACACATACTAAAGTGGCACAGCATGGGTAGCAAATATGCATATATTTTCCTCCCCCACAAAACAGGTACATTATTGGGAAAAAATATCTGAAGATTGCGTAAGTGCAGAAGTCTGCTCCAAGGACCCCACAATTTATGCAGAAAGGAGGGTGAGGTTAGAGCCTAGCTCAGATTGTTGGGTCAGTGACATTCTAATGACACCTTTATCATCACCAAGGACTCCTCTATCTTTCCTTAATGCTGAGCTGCAAGTAATCCAGCCCCTTATATGTTTTCTTCTTGCCCGCAGGAGACATCAGACAGGTGTTAAGAAAGCTCTTAGTTTACCTTCACAGACTGGTTGCTGGCTTTCAGGGGCAATAAGTTGGCCCTTACATTATGTTGTTGCCTAGCTCTCACAGATATACATGGCAAAATGTTTTAATAGGAATGTGAGCGATTAAAAAACAAAATCGGAAGGAACCACTTCAACCATTGACTTCTATTGAAGCAGAGGAAATTTCAGTTGGGAGACAGACAAAATAAAGCCATTTTTGGCTTCAAATGTCTAGAGTCTCCCGCCTGAATCGGGTCTTTTGCCACATATGCACACATCCTCTTCTGGTCCTCATAGACACTGAGCCTTTGCTAATATATCTTAAGATAGACTTTCAAGCTACACTGTCCAGCAGCCACCTTCAAGCCACCTCTGCCAGTGCTCAGACCCACTTTCACAGTCCTGTTATACCTCCCTTTTTCTCAACCTCCACCTTTTCATTGATACCCTCAGTTTCCTACAAGCCCACCATTCATCACCCTCTGCTGGCCCGCAACGAGCCCATACGACTCATTTGCCCCTGACAAGACTTTTCCCTAACCTCTTCCTTTGTCTCCCTCTATATTTTTTCCCATTTGTATCTTGTCTTTCTTCTCTGCTTTCTCTTAATTTTATACCACTCTCTTCTTTCCTTCTTTCTTTGATACATGTATTTATTATTTATGCACACTTACAATGGTATTTTATCAATAGCACTTTAAAAAAATAAAACACATCAAATATTAGTGCCACAATGATGAATAACAGGTAGGAGTAAAGAAAAAGAAAAGACAAATGAAATTAAGCATAGAATCTGATAGAGACTTCTAGCTGTAGATACATTACCTTTGAGTTTCCCCAGGCATCAGACTGGATCCGGAAGATTTTCGGGAGCAGTACCCCTGCGTGCCGGTAGGTGGCGTCAGTCGGCTCCGCGTGGCGTTGTCCACACTGGAAGTGATGTCCATATCATCACCTTTATAGACACTACCTCGAAACGTTGACATCAGTTATTTTCTTTCTGCGCCAGTTAGCACAGATCTAGAGAGAGCTACACTCTATCTCTCTTTGACAGCTTATTGTGATATTTTGTCAACCTTGTAGGAAAGTACCCTCTTTCTTGGCATGGTTACCCCCATTTTCTGCCTGTTGTCAGTGTGTTTGACTGTGTTCACTGGGATCTTGCTAACCAGGACCCCAGTGATTATGCTCTCTCCCTTCTAACTTGGTAACTTAGTTATTTTCGCCCCACATTTGGCATACTGGCGCCCCCATGAAAGTCCATAGTATATGGTACCCAGGTACCCAGGGCATTGGGGTACCAGGAGAATCCCCATGGGCTGCAGCATGTATGATGCCATGGGGAGCCCATGCAAAGTGTTCTGCAGGCCTGCCATTGTACATGCACCCTTTTTCACTACTGGTCACTGTAAGTCAACCCTATGACAGGCCCTCCTAGCCAAGAGGGCAGGGTGCAAGTACCTGGAAGAGGTGCCCCTGTGAACTCCAGTTCCATTTTCATGGACTTCGTGAGTGCGGGGACGCCACTTTATGCGTGTACTGGACATAGGTCCGGCTACATAATGGTAACTCCGAACCTAGGCATGTTTGGTATCAAACATGTCAGAATCATACCCCAATACTGTTGCCAGTACTGGAAGTATCATTCCATGCACTCTAGGGGCTCCTTAGAGGACCCCAGCATTGCTCCTACCAGCCTTCTGGAGTTTTCCAGGCCGCCCAAGCTGCTGCCACTCCTTAGACAGGTTTCTGCCCTCCTGCTGCTTGAACACCTCAAACCCAGGAAGGCAAAACAAAGGATTTCCTTTGGGAGAGGAGGGTAACACCCTCTCCCTTTGGAAAGAGGTGTTACGTGGCTTGGGAGGGGTAGGTATGTTTTGAAGGGCACGATTGCTACCCCCCATGCATAAACCAGTCCACACTGGTTCATGGACCCCCTGTCCCTGCTCTAACGCGAAACTGGACAGTGGAAAGGGGAGGGACCACTCTCCTGTCCATCACCACCCCAGGGGTGGTGCCCAGAGCTCCTTCAGAAGGTCCCTGTGTTCTGCCATCTTTTTTCTAAGGTTGGCAGGGAACTCTTGGAGCATCTGTGTGGCCAGGCAGGTGACGTCAGAGCCTCCTCCTTATAGGTACTTAACCTGGTTAGATGACTAATCCCCCTCTCAGGGTTATTTAGGGTCTCTATCTTGGGTTGGTCCCCAGATTCAGCTTGCAAGATTCCAGCAGGACTCCTCTGCAACTTTCACTTCGACTTCTGGCCTCCGGAACTGCACCTAGAACCTCCAGGACCCGATAAGTTGCTTCCAAGAAGAAAAGACTCTTCAGCATCATTGTCTCCAGGGCATCTGCCAGCTTTGCAACAATTTCCTCACTGTGCATCCTCAGAAGACTGCAACTCTTCAGCCTGCATAAGAAGAAGAAGGAATCTCCCTTGGAGTGAAGGTGTCACTCCCCTGCAACCACAGGCACCTACGACAAGTGACGACTGGCTGCGTGGATCCCCTCTCCTGCTGAGCTGCATGGATCCTGCATCACGGGTGGTAGTCCTGAATGGTCCTCTTGGTCCTCTCTGCCAGCTGTCCAACTTTGCTGGAGGTAAGCCTTTGCCTAACCACGCAGGACAGTACCCTGTGAAGCGCATCTCTTGCAGCTGCCAAGGCTTGTTTGCATCTCCTCCAAGGGCTCTTCAGGCGACGTGTAGCTCTAGCCCCATCATTGCATCCTGCAAAGCTCAGCCTCCTGCATGGTTCGTCTGTGACGTGGGATCCCCTTTTGTAGTGCTGCGTGGACCTCTTCTGCGACTCCTGTGTCCCCGTCCTGTGGGACTTCGGTGGGTGCTGCCTCTGCTCCTGTGGACTCTCTGCGACGTTGAGGGTTGCCTGCGACTTCCCCTCCTTGGTTGAGTCCTCCTGGGCCTTTCCCCCTTTTCCATTAACCGCAAGTTTGCCTTTGCCAAGGCTTGTTGGTGGAAATCCTGCACCTACACCCATCTGCAGTTTTCCCTCTGGTGTGGGACATCTTCTGCACCTATCAGGAACTCTTCACCGGCTCCAGGGCTGCAGTGCTGACCTGTTCTTCTCCACTGTCGACCAACTCCTGCATCCACAGCTGGGTGGGTAGTACCTCCTACTCCTCCTGGACTCCACTGTGACTCTTGGACTTGGTCCCCTCTCTCCACAGGTCTTCTTTCTTCAGGAATTCACCGCTGGTTTTCTTGCAGTCTTCTCTGGGTATCTTCTTTTTCTTCTTTTCCTCCTTTTAAATGGTTTGGGAAAAATCCAGTGTTTTACTTCTGCATTCCTGGTCGCTGGGGGGTACTGTGTTACTTATCTTTGTGGTTCTCCAGTACTCCCAGCTCCCCTCTACACATTCTACTTACCTTGGTGGGGGTACCTTGTTAGCATTCCATTTTTTCAGTATATGGTTTGTTCTCCCCCTAGGGTCACTATTGGTTATTACTGTTTGCACTGTTTTCTAAACTTTTCTATGCCCATTTCTGACAGCTAGTGTATATATGTAGTCTATTACTTACCTCCTAAGGGTGGGTCACCTGTTTAGTATTTTGTGGTGATTTGTGCCAAAAATAAAGTACCTTTATTTTTGTACAACTTATTGTTTTCTTTCATGTGTGTAAGTGCTGGGTGACTACAGTGGTATTTCATGAGTTTTCCATGTCTCCTAGATACGCCTTGGTTGCTCATCCACATCTACCTCTAGAGAGCCTGGCTTCTAGACACTGCCTACACAACACTAATAGGAGATAGCTGGACCTGGTATAAGGTGTAAGTACCTTAGGTACCCACCACACACAAGGCCAGCTTCCTACAAACCCCTTTTTTAATTGTTTTTTTCATCCCGGAGTGTCGCAGGAATTTCTTCAAAGAAGACTGGCTTTAACCCCCAGGGTGCCGGGGGCGAGCTGGTCTCGTCCAGGCCCACACCCCTCAGTCGGGAATGGAAGGGGAATCACTTACCCTTCCACCCCTGACCCCACCCTCGGCAATCTGATGAGGCCAGCGCGCTCACAGCGTGCTGACGTCATGGGAGACTGCTGAGGACGCACTGGAAGCCATTTGCTTCCAGCGCATCGAGAGAAAGGACCCCTTAGAGGTCAGTCCTTCTCTTTTGGGGGATTTTGGGGGGAAAACAGACACAGGGGGAAAGGAAAGAGTTTTTCCTTTCCCCCTGAGCCTGTTTTCAGTGGATTCCTGCTCGCGATCGTGGAGCAGGAATTCCCTCTAGGCACCAGGGATTTCCTCTGGATTTTATTTTGGGGCTCGAGCCCTTGGGAAGGGTCGCTCCCCTGGGGACAATAATAAACCCTGTTTTGGCCCTGTTTCCCACTCGCAAAACCAAGTCGCAATTCGATGCATCAAAAAATCGCAAATTGTGATTTTTCGCAGAATGGCTTTTTGCACATGCAAAATACCACTAAGTGAAACCAGGTGTTAACCAGGTGCAACCTATATAAAGAGGCACAGAATGCCTCAGACTCTTTTCCTCAATGGCTGCACTTTACGTCATGGCGAGGAGAATGAGGATCTTGGCAGGTTTGAGGAGAGGGAAGAGGAGACAGGAGCGTATTTTCAGAGTGCGCATTACCCTTTTTGACCAGACTGAGGAGGAGATATATGAGAAGTACAGGTTGAGCTCAGCCATGATACTGGACCTGATAGCTGAGCTACAACCCATACTGCAGCGCACAACGCATAGGACTCATAGCATACACACCCATTTGCAGGTATTATGCTTCCTCCACCTACTCGCCTCAGGGAGCTATCAAGGGGTCATAGCAGCAGCTGGAGGAGTATCACAGAGTGCCCTCTCTAGAATCTTCAATGCATTTATCAACGCCATGCTGAGTAGGATACACCAGTGCATCAGATTTCCCCCACACCCCACAGGAAATACAGCAGACTAAAATATATTTCTACCACATAGCACAGTTCCCCCACGTCCTAGGTGCCATAGAAGGGACACATGTTGCAATCTGTCCACCATCGGCCACAGAGTATGTGTACCGCAACCGTAAATACCAACATTCAATGAATATACAAGTGATATGCAATGCCTCCTACATCATAACTGATCTCATGGCCAGGTACCCTGGGAGCACACATGATTCATACATCTTTCATCACAGCGGGATTCACACAAGACTGCTAGCTGGGGAGTTTGGTGAAGGATATCTACTAGGTATTGTCCCTCTGTACACTGGCGCATTGATGCCGTTGTGATGTCAGATGGCTCACTTACTCATTATACCCTCTGTTCCTTCCAGGAGACAGTGCCTATGCAGTGCGCACCTACATGATGACGCCCTACCTCAATCCTACAACACCAGCAGAACGGAGATACATTGCAGCACACAGGGCAACCCGCAATGTGGTGGAGCGCACCTTTGGGCTGCTGAAGAGTCGCTTCTGGTGCATCCACAAAAGTGGAGGTGCACTACACTACAGCCCGGAGACCACATGTAGAATAGTGGCCACATGTGCGATCTTGCACAATATAGCTACCACCAGGTGCATACCTGCGGAAATATCTGATTCAGACTCTGATGAGGATGATGATCCCATACCCCCTCTACAGCCAGCAGACAGGAGCAGTGCAGCAGAGGGCAGGCAAAGGCGTGCTGACATCACGCACAACCATTTCAGATGTAAGTAATGACAACCCAACTTCACTGACGTGTACTGGTAGTTAGAATATTTATTACCTTAATGTCAGGTAACATAAGTTTCACTAGCAGAAAAAATAAAATAAATTGTGTCTTAAACATAAGCAGATAACAGTATCTCACTATTGAATCATAGTTTACTGTATCACACAATAAGCAAACAGTCCCCTGTGGCCATTACAGTCACTTTCTACGTCCATGCAAGCCACTCAAGTGCGCAGTGGCCTCACTGGCACCTCTGTTATCGGCCTCAGTGGCAGTGCTGTGCCTGGCACTGCGATGCCTAGCATTAGTGGTGGGCACTGCTACACTGCTGAGGCTAGATGTGTCCTCAGTCTCCCCTAGTCCCAGTTCACTGGGTGTAGCGGAGCGGTTACCCAGCATATTGTCCAGCACATTAGTGATTTGAACCAGTCCCTGTGCCACATCCCTACTGCCTCCACCTGTGCGGCCACAGCACGCCGCGATATGAGGGCTGTTGAAGTAGCAAGGCGATTTACTGAGCGACAGAATCCACCAAACATGCCCATAAAACGCCTCTCCTGCCTGCGGTGGCTGACTCTGTCGTGCCACAGCTCTGTGCACAGTTCCCTCACTGCAATTGTCAGCTCCCTGGTGTTCTCAGAAGCTTGGATCTGTGCCTCATGCAGTTTTGTGATGTTGGAATTAAGGCACTCCAACTGCCGATGCAGCCCCCCCCATGTTGGCATTGTGTGCCTGCATCTACCTTTGTATTGCTGATATTTTCCTGTTTTGCAGGCGCTGCTGTTTCAACATAGTGGATTCCAGGCCACGAAGACTGATGGGCCCTCTCCTGCTTCCATGTGCTGCGTGCCTGCATACTGAGGCCTTCTGTGGGGTTTTGAGCTACGCTGGGGCTGGGACTCCTGCATAACAGTGGATCTGCCATCTGGGGAAGGTGTGTGGCCGTCATCCCGCATGTCGTCAGAGTCCTGGTTCAATTGGCTCATCCTGGCTAAAGATGTATAAAAGAAAAATATGTGCTTATCAACCCGCTGTGCTATTTCCTCAATCTCTACAGGTTTTTGGCCTTTTTCTGTTGCAGACACTTGGCCCACCCACACAAGTGAGGTATCATTTTTATCGGGAGACTTGGGGGAATGCTGGATGGAAGGAAATTTGTGGCTCCTTTCAAGTTCCAGAACTTTCTGTCACCGAAATGTGAAGAAAAAGTGTCCACGTTGTGTTTTGGGGCATTTCCTGTCACAGGCACTAGGCCTACACACACAAGTGAGGTATCATTATTATCGGAAGACTTGGGGGAACGCTGGGTGGAAGGAAATTTGAGGCTCCTCTCAGATTCCAGAACTTTCTGTCCCCAAAATGTAAGGAAAAAAGTGTTTTTTTAGCCAGATTTTGAGGTTTGCCAAGGATTCTGGGTAACAAAACTTGGTGGGAGCCCCACAAGTCACCCCATCTTGGATTCCCCCAAGTGTCTAGTTTTAAAAAATGCACAGGTTTGGTAGGTTTCCCTAGGTGCAGGCTGAGCAAGAGGCCAAAATCCACAGGTAGGCACTTTGCAAAAAAGACCTGTTTTCTTTGGGAAAATGTGATGTGTCCACGTTGTGTTTTGGGGCATTTACTGTTGCAGGCACTAGGCCTACCCACACAAGTGAGGTATCATTTTTGTAGGGAGACTTGGGGAATGCTGGGTGGAAGGACATTTGTGGCTCCTCTCAGATTACAGAACTTTCTGTCACCAAAATGTGAGGGAAAGGTGTTTTTGTAGCCATATTTTGAGGTTTGCAAAGGATTCTGGGTAACAAAACCTGGTGGGAGCCCCACAAGTCACCCCATCTTGGATTCCCCTAGGTTTCTAGTTTTCCAAAATGCACAGGTTTGGTAGGTTTCTCTAGGTGCCGCTGAGCTAGAGGCCAAAATCCACAGGTAGGCACTTTGCAAAAAAGACCTCTGTTTTCTTTGGGAAAATGTGATGTGTCCACGTTGTGTTTTGGGGCATTTCCTTTCGCAGGCACTAGGCCTACCCACACAAGTGAGGTATCATTTTTATCGGGAGACTTTAGGGAACACTGAGTGTAAGGAAATTTGTGGCTCCTTTTAGATTCCAGAACTTTCTGTCACCAAAATTTGAGGAAAACGTGTTTTTTTAGCCAAAGTTTGAGGTTTGCAAAGGATTCTGGGTAACAAAACCTGGTGGGACCCCACAAGTCAACCCATCTTGGATTCCCCCAGGTGTCTAGTTTTCAAAAATGCACAGGTTTGGTAGGTTTCCATAGGTGCCGGCTGAACAAGAGGCCAAAATCCACAGGTAGGCACATTGCAAAAAACAGCTATGTTTTCTTTGGGAAAATGTGATGTGTCCACGTTATGTTTTGGGGCATTTCCTGTCGCAGACACTAGGCCTACCCACACAAGTGAGATATCATTTTTATCGGGAGACTTGGGGGGAACGCTGAGTGGAAGGAAATTTGTGGCTCCTCTCAGATTCCAGAACTTTCTTCACCAAAATTTGAGGAAAAGGTGTTTTTGTAGCCAAATTTTGAGGTTTGCCAAGGATTCTGGGTAACACAACCTGGTGGGAGTCCTACAAGTCACCCCATCTTGGATTCCCCCAGGTGTCTAGTTTTCAAAAATGCACAGGTTTGGTAGGTTTCCATAGGTGCCGGCTGAACAAGAGGCCAAAATCCACAGGTAGGCACATTGCAAAAAACAGCTGTTTTCTTTGGGAAAATGTGATGTGTCCACGTTATGTTTTGGGGCATTTCCTGTCGCAGACACTAGGCCTACCCACACAAGTGAGGTATCATTTTTATCGGGAGACTTGGGGAGAACGCTGAGTGGAAGGAAATTTGTGGCTCCTCTCAGATTCCAGAACTTTCTTCACCAAAATTTGAGGAAAAGGTGTTTTTTTAGCCAAATTTTGAGGTTTGCCAAGGATTCTGGGTAACAAAACCTGGTGGGAGCCCCACAAGTCACCCCATCTTGGATTCCCCCAGGTGTCTAGTTTCCAAAAATGCACAGGTTTGGTAGGTTTCCATAGGTGCCGCCTGAGCAAGAGGCCAAAATCCACAGGTAGGCACATTGCAAAAAACAGCTATGTTTTCTTTGGGAAAATGTGATGTGTCCACGTTGTGTTTTGGGGCATTTCCTGTCGCAGACACTAGGCCTACCCACACAAGTGAGGTCTCATTATTATCGGGAGACTTGGGGGGAACGCTGAGTGGAAGGACATTTGTGGCTCCTCTCAGATTCCAGAACTTTCTGTCCCCAAAATGTAAGGAAAAAAGTGTTTTTTTAGCCAGATTTTGAGGTTTGCCAAGGATTCTGGGTAACAAAACCTGGTGGGAGCCCCACAAGTCACCCCATCTTGGATTCCCCCAGGTGTCTAGTTTAAAAAAATGCACAGGTTTGGTAGGTTTCCCTAGGTGCAGGCTGAGCAAGAGGCCAAAATCCACAGGTAGGCACTTTGCAAAAAAGACCTCTGTTTTCTTTGGGAAAATGTGATGTGTCCACGTTGTGTTTTGGGGCATTTCCTTTCGCAGGCACTAGGCCTACCCACACAAGTGAGGTATCATTTTTATCGGGAGACTTTAGGGAACACTGAGTGTAAGGAAATTTGTGGCTCCTTTTAGATTCCAGAACTTTCTGTCACCAAAATTTGAGGAAAACGTGTTTTTTTAGCCAAAGTTTGAGGTTTGCAAAGGATTCTGGGTAACAAAACCTGGTGGGACCCCACAAGTCAACCCATCTTGGATTCCCCCAGGTGTCTAGTTTTCAAAAATGCACAGGTTTGGTAGGTTTCCATAGGTGCCGGCTGAACAAGAGGCCAAAATCCACAGGTAGGCACATTGCAAAAAACAGCTATGTTTTCTTTGGGAAAATGTGATGTGTCCACGTTATGTTTTGGGGCATTTCCTGTCGCAGACACTAGGCCTACCCACACAAGTGAGATATCATTTTTATCGGGAGACTTGGGGGGAACGCTGAGTGGAAAGAAATTTGTGGCTCCTCTCAGATTCCAGAACTTTCTTCACCAAAATTTGAGGAAAAGGTGTTTTTGTAGCCAAATTTTGAGGTTTGCCAATGATTCTGGGTAACAAAACCTGGTGGGAGTCCTACAAGTCACCCCATCTTGGATTCCCCCAGGTGTCTAGTTTTCAAAAATGCACAGGTTTGGTAGGTTTCCATAGGTGCCGGCTGAACAAGAGGCCAAAATCCACAGGTAGGCACATTGCAAAAAACAGCTGTTTTCTTTGGGAAAATGTGATGTGTCCACGTTATGTTTTGGGGCATTTCCTGTCGCAGACACTAGGCCTACCCACACAAGTGAGGTATCATTTTTATCGGGAGACTTGGGGAGAACGCTGAGTGGAAGGAAATTTGTGGCTCCTCTCAGATTCCAGAACTTTCTTCACCAAAATTTGAGGAAAAGGTGTTTTTTTAGCCAAATTTTGAGGTTTGCCAAGGATTCTGGGTAACAAAACCTGGTGGGAGCCCCACAAGTCACCCCATCTTGGATTCCCCCAGGTGTCTAGTTTCCAAAAATGCACAGGTTTGGTAGGTTTCCATAGGTGCCGCCTGAGCAAGAGGCCAAAATCCACAGGTAGGCACATTGCAAAAAACAGCTATGTTTTCTTTGGGAAAATGTGATGTGTCCACGTTGTGTTTTGGGGCATTTCCTGTCGCAGACACTAGGCCTACCCACACAAGTGAGGTCTCATTATTATCGGGAGACTTGGGGGGAACGCTGAGTGGAAGGAAATTTGTGGCTCCTCTCAGATTCCAGAACTTTCTGTCCCCAAAATGTAAGGAAAAAAGTGTTTTTTTAGCCAGATTTTGAGGTTTGCCAAGGATTCTGGGTAACAAAACCTGGTGGGAGCCCCACAAGTCACCCCATCTTGGATTCCCCCAGGTGTCTAGTTTAAAAAAATGCACAGGTTTGGTAGGTTTCCCTAGGTGCAGGCTGAGCAAGAGGCCAAAATCCACAGGTAGGCACTTTGCAAAAAAGACCTCTGTTTTCTTTGGGAAAATGTGATGTGTCCACGTTGTGTTTTGGGGCATTTCCTGTCGCAGGCACTAGGCCTACCCACACAAGTGAGGTATCATTTTTGTAGGGAGACTTGGGGAATGCTGGGTGGAAGGACATTTGTGGCTCCTCTCAGATTACAGAACTTTCTGTCACCAAAATGTGAGGGAAAGGTGTTTTTGTAGCCAAATTTTGAGGGTTGCAAAGGATTCTGGGTAACAAAACCTGGTAGGAGCCCCGCAAGTCATCCCATCTTGGATTCCACTAGGTGTCTAGTTTTCCAAAATGCACAGGTTTGGTAGGTTTCCATAGGTGCCGGCTGAACAAGAGGCCAAAATCCACAGGTAGGCACATTGCAAAAAACAGCTATGTTTTCTTTGGGAAAATGTGATGTGTCCACGTTATGTTTTGGGGCATTTCCTGTCGCAGACACTAGGCCTACCCACACAAGTGAGGTATCATTTTTATCGGGAGACTTGGGGGGAACGCTGAGTGGAAGGAAATTTGTGGCTCCTCTCAGATTCCAGAACTTTCTTCACCAAAATTTGAGGAAAAGGTGTTTTTGTAGCCAAATTTTGAGGTTTGCCAAGGATTCTGGGTAACAAAACCTGGTGGGAGTCCCACAAGTCACCCATCTTGGATTCCCCCAGGTGTCTAGTTTTCAAAAATGCACAGGTTTGGTAGGTTTCCATAGGTGCCGGCTGAGCAAGAGGCCAAAATCCACAGGTAGGCACATTGCAAAAAACAGCTATGTTTTCTTTGGGAAAATGTGATGTGTCCACGTTATGTTTTGGGGCATTTCCTGTCGCAGACACTAGGCCTACCCACACAAGTGAGGTATCATTTTTATCGGGAGACTTGGGGGGAACGCTGAGTGGAAGGAAATTTGTGGCTCCTCTCAGATTCCAGAACTTTCTTCACCAAAATTTGAGGAAAAGGTGTTTTTTTAGCCAAATTTTGAGGTTTGCCAAGGATTCTGGGTAACAAAACCTGGTGGGAGCCCCACAAGTCACCCCATCTTGGATTCCCCCAGGTGTCTAGTTTCCAAAAATGCACAGGTTTGGTAGGTTTCCATAGGTGACGCCTGAGCAATAGGCCAAAATCCACAGGTAGGCACATTGCAAAAAACAGCTATGTTTTCTTTGGGAAAATGTGATGTGTCCACGTTGTGTTTTGGGGCATTTCCTGTCGCAGACACTAGGCCTACCCACACAAGTGAGGTCTCATTATTATCGGGAGACTTGGGGGGAACGCTGAGTGGAAGGAAATTTGTGGCTCCTCTCAGATTCCAGAACTTTCTGTCCCCAAAATGTAAGGAAAAAAGTGTTTTTTTAGCCAGATTTTGAGGTTTGCCAAGGATTCTGGGTAACAAAACCTGGTGGGAGCCCCACAAGTCACCCCATCTTGGATTCCCCCAGGTGTCTAGTTTAAAAAAATGCACAGGTTTGGTAGGTTTCCCTAGGTGCAGGCTGAGCAAGAGGCCAAAATCCACAGGTAGGCACTTTGCAAAAAAGACCTCTGTTTTCTTTGGGAAAATGTGATGTGTCCACGTTGTGTTTTGGGGCATTTCCTGTCGCAGGCACTAGGCCTACCCACACAAGTGAGGTATCATTTTTGTAGGGAGACTTGGGGAATGCTGGGTGGAAGGACATTTGTGGCTCCTCTCAGATTACAGAACTTTCTGTCACCAAAATGTGAGGGAAAGGTGTTTTTGTAGCCAAATTTTGAGGGTTGCAAAGGATTCTGGGTAACAAAACCTGGTAGGAGCCCCGCAAGTCATCCCATCTTGGATTCCACTAGGTGTCTAGTTTTCCAAAATGCACAGGTTTGGTAGGTTTCCGTAGGTGCCGGCTGAGCTAGAGGCCAAAATCCACAGGTAGGCACTTTGCAAAAAACAGCTCTGTTTTCTTTGGGAAAATGTAATGTGTCCACGTTGTGTTTTGGGGCATTTCCTATCACAGGCACTATGCCTACCCACACAAGTGAGGTATCATTTTTATCGAGAGACTTTGGGGAATGCTGGCTGGAAGGAAATTTGTGGCTCCTTCCAGATTCCAGAACTTTCTGTCACCAAAATGTGAGGAGAAAGTGTTTCTTTAGCCAAATGTTGAGGATTGCAAAGGATTCTGGGTAACAAAAACTGGTGGGAGCCCCACAAGTCACCCCATCTAGGATTGCCCTAGGTGTCTAGTTTTTAAAAAATTGCACAGGTTAGGAGGTTTCCCTAGGTGCCGGCTCAGCTAGAGGCCAAAATCCACAGGTAGGCACTTTGCAAAAAACAGCTCTGTTGTCTTTGGGAAAATGTGATGTGTCCACGTTGTGTTTTGGGGCATTTCCTGTCGCAGACACTAGGCCTACCCACACAAGTGAAGTATCATTTTTATCGGGAGACTTGGGGGGAACGCTGAGTGGAAGGAAATTTGTGGCTCCTCTCAGATTCCAGAACTTTCTGTCCCCAAAATGTAAGGAAAAAAGTGTTTTTTTAGCCAGATTTTGAGGTTTGCCAAGGATTCTGGGTAACAAAACCTGGTGGGAGCCCCACAAGTCACCCCATCTTGGATTCCCCCAGGTGTCTAGTTTAAAAAAATGCACAGGTTTGGTAGGTTTCCCTAGGTGCAGGCTGAGCAAGAGGCCAAAATCCACAGGTAGGCACTTTGCAAAAAAGACCTCTGTTTTCTTTGGGAAAATGTGATGTGTCCACGTTGTGTTTTGGGGCATTTCCTGTCGCAGGCACTAGGCCTACCCACACAAGTGAGGTATCATTTTTGTAGGGAGACTTGGGGAATGCTGGGTGGAAGGACATTTGTGGCTCCTCTCAGATTACAGAACTTTCTGTCACCAAAATGTGAGGGAAAGGTGTTTTTGTAGCCAAATTTTGAGGGTTGCAAAGGATTCTGGGTAACAAAACCTGGTAGGAGCCCCGCAAGTCATCCCATCTTGGATTCCACTAGGTGTCTAGTTTTCCAAAATGCACAGGTTTGGTAGGTTTCCATAGGTGCCGGCTGAACAAGAGGCCAAAATCCACAGGTAGGCACATTGCAAAAAACAGCTATGTTTTCTTTGGGAAAATGTGATGTGTCCACGTTATGTTTTGGGGCATTTCCTGTCGCAGACACTAGGCCTACCCACACAAGTGAGGTATCATTTTTATCGGGAGACTTGGGGGGAACGCTGAGTGGAAGGAAATTTGTGGCTCCTCTCAGATTCCAGAACTTTCTTCACCAAAATTTGAGGAAAAGGTGTTTTTGTAGCCAAATTTTGAGGTTTGCCAAGGATTCTGGGTAACAAAACCTGGTGGGAGTCCCACAAGTCACCCATCTTGGATTTCCCCAGGTGTCTAGTTTTCAAAAATGCACAGGTTTGGTAGGTTTCCATAGGTGCCGGCTGAGCAAGAGGCCAAAATCCACAGGTAGGCACATTGCAAAAAACAGCTATGTTTTCTTTGGGAAAATGTGATGTGTCCACGTTATGTTTTGGGGCATTTCCTGTCGCAGACACTAGGCCTACCCACACAAGTGAGGTATCATTTTTATCGGGAGACTTGGGGGGAACGCTGAGTGGAAGGAAATTTGTGGCTCCTCTCAGATTCCAGAACTTTCTTCACCAAAATTTGAGGAAAAGGTGTTTTTTTAGCCAAATTTTGAGGTTTGCCAAGGATTCTGGGTAACAAAACCTGGTGGGAGCCCCACAAGTCACCCCATCTTGGATTCCCCCAGGTGTCTAGTTTCCAAAAATGCACAGGTTTGGTAGGTTTCCATAGGTGACGCCTGAGCAATAGGCCAAAATCCACAGGTAGGCACATTGCAAAAAACAGCTATGTTTTCTTTGGGAAAATGTGATGTGTCCACGTTGTGTTTTGGGGCATTTCCTGTCGCAGACACTAGGCCTACCCACACAAGTGAGGTCTCATTATTATCGGGAGACTTGGGGGGAACTGTGAGTGGAAGGAAATATGTGGCTCCTCTCAGATTCCAGAACTTTCTGTCCCCAAAATGTAAGGAAAAAAGTGTTTTTTTAGCCAGATTTTGAGGTTTGCCAAGGATTCTGGGTAACAAAACCTGGTGGGAGCCCCACAAGTCACCCCATCTTGGATTCCCCCAGGTGTCTAGTTTAAAAAAATGCACAGGTTTGGTAGGTTTCCCTAGGTGCAGGCTGAGCAAGAGGCCAAAATCCACAGGTAGGCACTTTGCAAAAAAGACCTCTGTTTTCTTTGGGAAAATGTGATGTGTCCACGTTGTGTTTTGGGGCATTTCCTGTCGCAGGCACTAGGCCTACCCACACAAGTGAGGTATCATTTTTGTAGGGAGACTTGGGGAATGCTGGGTGGAAGGACATTTGTGGCTCCTCTCAGATTACAGAACTTTCTGTCACCAAAATGTGAGGGAAAGGTGTTTTTGTAGCCAAATGTTGAGGGTTGCAAAGGATTCTGGGTAACAAAACCTGGTAGGAGCCCCGCAAGTCATCCCATCTTGGATTCCACTAGGTGTCTAGTTTTCCAAAATGCACAGGTTTGGTAGGTTTCCGTAGGTGCCGGCTGAGCTAGAGGCCAAAATCCACAGGTAGGCACTTTGCAAAAAACAGCTCTGTTTTCTTTGGGAAAATGTAATGTGTCCACGTTGTGTTTTGGGGCATTTCCTATCACAGGCACTATGCCTACCCACACAAGTGAGGTATCATTTTTATCGAGAGACTTTGGGGAATGCTGGCTGGAAGGAAATTTGTGGCTCCTTCCAGATTCCAGAACTTTCTGTCACCAAAATGTGAGGAGAAAGTGTTTCTTTAGCCAAATGTTGAGGATTGCAAAGGATTCTGGGTAACAAAAACTGGTGGGAGCCCCACAAGTCACCCCATCTAGGATTGCCCTAGGTGTCTAGTTTTTAAAAAATTGCACAGGTTAGGAGGTTTCCCTAGGTGCCGGCTCAGCTAGAGGCCAAAATCCACAGGTAGGCACTTTGCAAAAAACAGCTCTGTTGTCTTTGGGAAAATGTGATGTGTCCACGTTGTGTTTTGGGGCATTTCCTGTCGCAGACACTAGGCCTACCCACACAAGTGAAGTATCATTTTTATCGGGAGACTTGGGGGGAACGCTGAGTGGAAGGAAATTTGTGGCTCCTCTCAGATTCCAGAACTTTCTGTCCCCAAAATGTAAGGAAAAAAGTGTTTTTTTTAGCCAGATTTTGAGGTTTGCCAAGGATTCTGGGTAACAAAACCTGGTGGGAGCCCCACAAGTCACCCCATCTTGGATTCCCCCAGGTGTCTAGTTTAAAAAAATGCACAGGTTTGGTAGGTTTCCCTAGGTGCAGGCTGAGCAAGAGGCCAAAATCCACAGGTAGGCACTTTGCAAAAAAGACCTCTGTTTTCTTTGGGAAAATGTGATGTGTCCACGTTGTGTTTTGGGGCATTTCCTGTCGCAGGCACTAGGCCTACCCACACAAGTGAGGTATCATTTTTGTAGGGAGACTTGGGGAATGCTGGGTGGAAGGACATTTGTGGCTCCTCTCAGATTACAGAACTTTCTGTCACCAAAATGTGAGGGAAAGGTGTTTTTGTAGCCAAATTTTGAGGGTTGCAAAGGATTCTGGGTAACAAAACCTGGTAGGAGCCCCGCAAGTCATCCCATCTTGGATTCCACTAGGTGTCTAGTTTTCCAAAATGCACAGGTTTGGTAGGTTTCCGTAGGTGCCGGCTGAGCTAGAGGCCAAAATCCACAGGTAGGCACTTTGCAAAAAACAGCTCTGTTTTCTTTGGGAAAATGTAATGTGTCCACTTTGTGTTTTGGGGCATTTCCTATCACAGGCACTATGCCTACCCACACAAGTGAGGTATCATTTTTATCGAGAGACTTTGGGGAATGCTGGCTGGAAGGAAATTTGTGGCTCCTTCCAGATTCCAGAACTTTCTGTCACCAAAATGTGAGGAGAAAGTGTTTCTTTAGCCAAATGTTGAGGATTGCAAAGGATTCTGGGTAACAAAAACTGGTGGGAGCCCCACAAGTCACCCCATCTAGGATTGCCCTAGGTGTCTAGTTTTTAAAAAATTGCACAGGTTAGGAGGTTTCCCTAGGTGCCGGCTCAGCTAGAGGCCAAAATCCACAGGTAGGCACTTTGCAAAAAACAGCTCTGTTGTCTTTGGGAAAATGTGATGTGTCCACGTTGTGTTTTGGGGCATTTCCTGTCGCAGACACTAGGCCTACCCACACAAGTGAAGTATCATTTTTATCGGGAGTCTTGGGGGAACGCTGGGTGGAAGGAAATTTGTGGCTCCTCTCAGATTCCAGAACTTTGTGTCACCAAAATGTGAGGGAAAAGTGTTTTTGTAGCCAAATTTTGAGGTTTGCAAAGGATTCTGGGTAACAAAACCTGGTGGGAGCCCCACAAGTCACCCCATCTTAGATTCCTCTAGGTGTCTAGTTTTCAAAAATGCACAGGTTTGGTAGGTTTCCCAAGGTGCCGGCTGAGCTAGAGGCCAAAATCCACAGGTAGGCACTTTGCAAAAGAGACCTCTGTTTTCTTTGGGAAAATGTGATGTGTCCACGCTGTGTTTTGGGGCATTTCCTGTCACGGGCACTAGGCCTACCCACACAAGTGAGGTATCATTTTTACCGGGAGACTTGGGGGAATGCTAGGTGGAAGGAAATTTGTGGCTCCTCTCAGATTCCAGAACTTTGTGTCACCAAAATGTGAGGGAAAAGTGTTTTTGTAGCCAAATTTTGAGGTTTGCAAAGGATTCTGGGTAACAAAACCTGGTAGGAGCCCCGCAAGTCATCCCATCTTGGATTCCCCTAGGTGTCTAGTTTTCCAAAATGCACAGGTTTGGTAGGTTTCCATAGGTGCCGGCTGAGCTAGAGGCCAAAATCCACAGGTAGGCACTTTGCAAAAAACAGCTGTTTTCTTTGGGAAAATGTAATGTGTCCACGTTGTGTTTTGGGGCATTTCCTATCACAGGCACTATGCCTACCCACACAAGTGAGGTATCATTTTTATCGAGAGACTTGGGGGAATGCTGGATGGAAGGAAATTTGTGGCTCCTTTCAAGTTCCAGAACTTTCTGTCACCGAAATGTGAAGAAAAAGTGTCCACGTTGTGTTTTGGGGCATTTCCTGTCACAGGCACTAGGCCTACACACACAAGTGAGGTATCATTATTATCGGAAGACTTGGGGGAACGCTGGGTGGAAGGAAATTTGAGGCTCCTCTCAGATTCCAGAACTTTCTGTCCCCAAAATGTAAGGAAAAAAGTGTTTTTTTAGCCAGATTTTGAGGTTTGCCAAGGATTCTGGGTAACAAAACTTGGTGGGAGCCCCACAAGTCACCCCATCTTGGATTCCCCCAAGTGTCTAGTTTTAGAAAATGCACAGGTTTGGTAGGTTTCCCTAGGTGCAGGCTGAGCAAGAGGCCAAAATCCACAGGTAGGCACTTTGCAAAAAAGACCTGTTTTCTTTGGGAAAATGTGATGTGTCCACGTTGTGTTTTGGGGCATTTACTGTTGCAGGCACTAGGCCTACCCACACAAGTGAGGTATCATTTTTGTAGGGAGACTTGGGGAATGCTGGGTGGAAGGACATTTGTGGCTCCTCTCAGATTACAGAACTTTCTGTCACCAAAATGTGAGGGAAAGGTGTTTTTGTAGCCATATTTTGAGGTTTGCAAAGGATTCTGGGTAACAAAACCTGGTGGGAGCCCCACAAGTCACCCCATCTTGGATTCCCCTAGGTTTCTAGTTTTCCAAAATGCACAGGTTTAGTAGGTTTCTCTAGGTGCCGCTGAGCTAGAGGCCAAAATCCACAGGTAGGCACTTTGCAAAAAAGACCTCTGTTTTCTTTGGGAAAATGTGATGTGTCCACGTTGTGTTTTGGGGCATTTCCTTTCGCAGGCACTAGGCCTACCCACACAAGTGAGGTATCATTTTTATCGGGAGACTTTAGGGAACACTGAGTGTAAGGAAATTTGTGGCTCCTTTTAGATTCCAGAACTTTCTGTCACCAAAATTTGAGGAAAACGTGTTTTTTTAGCCAAAGTTTGAGGTTTGCAAAGGATTCTGGGTAACAAAACCTGGTGGGACCCCACAAGTCAACCCATCTTGGATTCCCCCAGGTGTCTAGTTTTCAAAAATGCACAGGTTTGGTAGGTTTCCATAGGTGCCGGCTGAACAAGAGGCCAAAATCCACAGGTAGGCACATTGCAAAAAACAGCTATGTTTTCTTTGGGAAAATGTGATGTGTCCACGTTATGTTTTGGGGCATTTCCTGTCGCAGACACTAGGCCTACCCACACAAGTGAGGTATCATTTTTATCGGGAGACTTGGGGGGAACGCTGAGTGGAAGGAAATTTGTGGCTCCTCTCAGATTCCAGAACTTTCTTCACCAAAATTTGAGGAAAAGGTGTTTTTGTAGCCAAATTTTGAGGTTTGCCAAGGATTCTGGGTACAAAACCTGGTGGGAGTCCTACAAGTCACCCCATCTTGGATTCCCCCAGGTGTCTAGTTTTCAAAAATGCACAGGTTTGGTAGGTTTCCATAGGTGCCGGCTGAACAAGAGGCCAAAATCCACAGGTAGGCACATTGCAAAAAACAGCTGTTTTCTTTGGGAAAATGTGATGTGTCCACGTTATGTTTTGGGGCATTTCCTGTCGCAGACACTAGGCCTACCCACACAAGTGAGGTATCATTTTTATCGGGAGACTTGGGGAGAACGCTGAGTGGAAGGATATTTGTGGCTCCTCTCAGATTCCAGAACTTTCTTCACCAAAATTTGAGGAAAAGGTGTTTTTTTAGCCAAATTTTGAGGTTTGCCAAGGATTCTGGGTAACAAAACCTGGTGGGAGCCCCACAAGTCACCCCATCTTGGATTCCCCCAGGTGTCTAGTTTCCAAACATGCACAGGTTTGGTAGGTTTCCATAGGTGCCGCCTGAGCAAGAGGCCAAAATCCACAGGTAGGCACATTGCAAAAAACAGCTATGTTTTCTTTGGGAAAATGTGATGTGTCCACGTTGTGTTTTGGGGCATTTCCTGTCGCAGACACTAGGCCTACCCACACAAGTGAGGTCTCATTATTATCGGGAGACTTGGGGGGAACGCTGAGTGGAAGGAAATTTGTGGCTCCTCTCAGATTCCAGAACTTTCTGTCCCCAAAATGTAAGGAAAAAAGTGTTTTTTTAGCCAGATTTTGAGGTTTGCCAAGGATTCTGGGTAACAAAACCTGGTGGGAGCCCCACAAGTCACCCCATCTTGGATTCCCCCAGGTGTCTAGTTTTCAAAAATGCACAGGTTTGGTAGGTTTCCCTAGGTGCAGGCTGAGCAAGAGGCCAAAATCCACAGGTAGGCACTTTGCAAAAAAGACCTCTGTTTTCTTTGGGAAAATGTGATGTGTCCACGTTGTGTTTTGGGGCATTTCCTGTCGCAGGCACTAGGCCTACCCACACAAGTGAGGTCTCATTTTTGTAGGGAGACTTGGGGAATGCTGGGTGGAAGGACATTTGTGGCTCCTCTCAGATTACAGAACTTTCTGTCACCAAAATGTGAGGGAAAGGTGTTTTTGTAGCCAAATTTTGAGGGTTGCAAAGGATTCTGGGTAACAAAACCTGGTAGGAGCCCCGCAAGTCATCCCATCTTGGATTCCACTAGGTGTCTAGTTTTCCAAAATGCACAGGTTTGGTAGGTTTCCGTAGGTGCCGGCTGAGCTAGAGGCCAAAATCCACAGGTAGGCACTTTGCAAAAAACAGCTCTGTTTTCTTTGGGAAAATGTAATGTGTCCACTTTGTGTTTTGGGGCATTTCCTATCACAGGCACTATGCCTACCCACACAAGTGAGGTATCATTTTTATCGAGAGACTTTGGGGAATGCTGGCTGGAAGGAAATTTGTGGCTCCTTCCAGATTCCAGAACTTTCTGTCACCAAAATGTGAGGAGAAAGTGTTTCTTTAGCCAAATGTTGAGGATTGCAAAGGATTCTGGGTAACAAAAACTGGTGGGAGCCCCACAAGTCACCCCATCTAGGATTGCCCTAGGTGTCTAGTTTTTAAAAAATTGCACAGGTTAGGAGGTTTCCCTAGGTGCCGGCTCAGCTAGAGGCCAAAATCCACAGGTAGGCACTTTGCAAAAAACAGCTCTGTTGTCTTTGGGAAAATGTGATGTGTCCACGTTGTGTTTTGGGGCATTTCCTGTCGCAGACACTAGGCCTACCCACACAAGTGAAGTATCATTTTTATCGGGAGTCTTGGGGGAACGCTGGGTGGAAGGAAATTTGTGGCTCCTCTCAGATTCCAGAACTTTGTGTCACCAAAATGTGAGGGAAAAGTGTTTTTGTAGCCAAATTTTGAGGTTTGCAAAGGATTCTGGGTAACAAAACCTGGTGGGAGCCCCACAAGTCACCCCATCTTAGATTCCTCTAGGTGTCTAGTTTTCAAAAATGCACAGGTTTGGTAGGTTTCCCAAGGTGCCGGCTGAGCTAGAGGCCAAAATCCACAGGTAGGCACTTTGCAAAAGAGACCTCTGTTTTCTTTGGGAAAATGTGATGTGTCCACGCTGTGTTTTGGGGCATTTCCTGTCACGGGCACTAGGCCTACCCACACAAGTGAGGTATCATTTTTACCGGGAGACTTGGGGGAATGCTAGGTGGAAGGAAATTTGTGGCTCCTCTCAGATTCCAGAACTTTGTGTCACCAAAATGTGAGGGAAAAGTGTTTTTGTAGCCAAATTTTGAGGTTTGCAAAGGATTCTGGGTAACAAAACCTGGTAGGAGCCCCGCAAGTCATCCCATCTTGGATTCCCCTAGGTGTCTAGTTTTCCAAAATGCACAGGTTTGGTAGGTTTCCATAGGTGCCGGCTGAGCTAGAGGCCAAAATCCACAGGTAGGCACTTTGCAAAAAACAGCTGTTTTCTTTGGGAAAATGTAATGTGTCCACGTTGTGTTTTGGGGCATTTCCTATCACAGGCACTATGCCTACCCACACAAGTGAGGTATCATTTTTATCGAGAGACTTGGGGGAATGCTGGATGGAAGGAAATTTGTGGCTCCTTTCAAGTTCCAGAACTTTCTGTCACCGAAATGTGAAGAAAAAGTGTCCACGTTGTGTTTTGGGGCATTTCCTGTCACAGGCACTAGGCCTACACACACAAGTGAGGTATCATTATTATCGGAAGACTTGGGGGAACGCTGGGTGGAAGGAAATTTGAGGCTCCTCTCAGATTCCAGAACTTTCTGTCCCCAAAATGTAAGGAAAAAAGTGTTTTTTTAGCCAGATTTTGAGGTTTGCCAAGGATTCTGGGTAACAAAACTTGGTGGGAGCCCCACAAGTCACCCCATCTTGGATTCCCCCAAGTGTCTAGTTTTAGAAAATGCACAGGTTTGGTAGGTTTCCCTAGGTGCAGGCTGAGCAAGAGGCCAAAATCCACAGGTAGGCACTTTGCAAAAAAGACCTGTTTTCTTTGGGAAAATGTGATGTGTCCACGTTGTGTTTTGGGGCATTTACTGTTGCAGGCACTAGGCCTACCCACACAAGTGAGGTATCATTTTTGTAGGGAGACTTGGGGAATGCTGGGTGGAAGGACATTTGTGGCTCCTCTCAGATTACAGAACTTTCTGTCACCAAAATGTGAGGGAAAGGTGTTTTTGTAGCCATATTTTGAGGTTTGCAAAGGATTCTGGGTAACAAAACCTGGTGGGAGCCCCACAAGTCACCCCATCTTGGATTCCCCTAGGTTTCTAGTTTTCCAAAATGCACAGGTTTAGTAGGTTTCTCTAGGTGCCGCTGAGCTAGAGGCCAAAATCCACAGGTAGGCACTTTGCAAAAAAGACCTCTGTTTTCTTTGGGAAAATGTGATGTGTCCACGTTGTGTTTTGGGGCATTTCCTTTCGCAGGCACTAGGCCTACCCACACAAGTGAGGTATCATTTTTATCGGGAGACTTTAGGGAACACTGAGTGTAAGGAAATTTGTGGCTCCTTTTAGATTCCAGAACTTTCTGTCACCAAAATTTGAGGAAAACGTGTTTTTTTAGCCAAAGTTTGAGGTTTGCAAAGGATTCTGGGTAACAAAACCTGGTGGGACCCCACAAGTCAACCCATCTTGGATTCCCCCAGGTGTCTAGTTTTCAAAAATGCACAGGTTTGGTAGGTTTCCATAGGTGCCGGCTGAACAAGAGGCCAAAATCCACAGGTAGGCACATTGCAAAAAACAGCTATGTTTTCTTTGGGAAAATGTGATGTGTCCACGTTATGTTTTGGGGCATTTCCTGTCGCAGACACTAGGCCTACCCACACAAGTGAGGTATCATTTTTATCGGGAGACTTGGGGGGAACGCTGAGTGGAAGGAAATTTGTGGCTCCTCTCAGATTCCAGAACTTTCTTCACCAAAATTTGAGGAAAAGGTGTTTTTGTAGCCAAATTTTGAGGTTTGCCAAGGATTCTGGGTACAAAACCTGGTGGGAGTCCTACAAGTCACCCCATCTTGGATTCCCCCAGGTGTCTAGTTTTCAAAAATGCACAGGTTTGGTAGGTTTCCATAGGTGCCGGCTGAACAAGAGGCCAAAATCCACAGGTAGGCACATTGCAAAAAACAGCTGTTTTCTTTGGGAAAATGTGATGTGTCCACGTTATGTTTTGGGGCATTTCCTGTCGCAGACACTAGGCCTACCCACACAAGTGAGGTATCATTTTTATCGGGAGACTTGGGGAGAACGCTGAGTGGAAGGATATTTGTGGCTCCTCTCAGATTCCAGAACTTTCTTCACCAAAATTTGAGGAAAAGGTGTTTTTTTAGCCAAATTTTGAGGTTTGCCAAGGATTCTGGGTAACAAAACCTGGTGGGAGCCCCACAAGTCACCCCATCTTGGATTCCCCCAGGTGTCTAGTTTCCAAACATGCACAGGTTTGGTAGGTTTCCATAGGTGCCGCCTGAGCAAGAGGCCAAAATCCACAGGTAGGCACATTGCAAAAAACAGCTATGTTTTCTTTGGGAAAATGTGATGTGTCCACGTTGTGTTTTGGGGCATTTCCTGTCGCAGACACTAGGCCTACCCACACAAGTGAGGTCTCATTATTATCGGGAGACTTGGGGGGAACGCTGAGTGGAAGGAAATTTGTGGCTCCTCTCAGATTCCAGAACTTTCTGTCCCCAAAATGTAAGGAAAAAAGTGTTTTTTTAGCCAGATTTTGAGGTTTGCCAAGGATTCTGGGTAACAAAACCTGGTGGGAGCCCCACAAGTCACCCCATCTTGGATTCCCCCAAGTGTCTAGTTTAAAAAAATGCACAGGTTTGGTAGGTTTCCCTAGGTGCAGGCTGAGCAAGAGGCCAAAATCCACAGGTAGGCACTTTGCAAAAAAGACCTCTGTTTTCTTTGGGAAAATGTGATGTGTCCACGTTGTGTTTTGGGGCATTTCCTGTCGCAGGCACTAGGCCTACCCACACAAGTGAGGTATCATTTTTGTAGGGAGACTTGGGGAATGCTGGGTGGAAGGACATTTGTGGCTCCTCTCAGATTACAGAACTTTCTGTCACCAAAATGTGAGGGAAAGGTGTTTTTGTAGCCAAATTTTGAGGGTTGCAAAGGATTCTGGGTAACAAAACCTGGTAGGAGCCCCGCAAGTCATCCCATCTTGGATTCCACTAGGTGTCTAGTTTTCCAAAATGCACAGGTTTGGTAGGTTTCCATAGGTGCCGGCTGAACAAGAGGCCAAAATCCACAGGTAGGCACATTGCAAAAAACAGCTATGTTTTCTTTGGGAAAATGTGATGTGTCCACGTTATGTTTTGGGGCATTTCCTGTCGCAGACACTAGGCCTACCCACACAAGTGAGGTATCATTTTTATCGGGAGACTTGGGGGGAACGCTGAGTGGAAGGAAATTTGTGGCTCCTCTCAGATTCCAGAACTTTCTTCACCAAAATTTGAGGAAAAGGTGTTTTTGTAGCCAAATTTTGAGGTTTGCCAAGGATTCTGGGTAACAAAACCTGGTGGGAGTCCCACAAGTCACCCCATCTTGGATTCCCCCAGGTGTCTAGTTTTCAAAAATGCACAGGTTTGGTAGGTTTCCATAGGTGCCGGCTGAGCAAGAGGCCAAAATCCACAGGTAGGCACATTGCAAAAAACAGCTATGTTTTCTTTGGGAAAATGTGATGTGTCCACGTTATGTTTTGGGGCATTTCCTGTCGCAGACACTAGGCCTACCCACACAAGTGAGGTATCATTTTTATCGGGAGACTTGGGGGGAACGCTGAGTGGAAGGAAATTTGTGGCTCCTCTCAGATTCCAGAACTTTCTTCACCAAAATTTGAGGAAAAGGTGTTTTTTTAGCCAAATTTTGAGGTTAGCCAAGGATTCTGGGTAACAAAACCTGGTGGGAGCCCCACAAGTCACCCCATCTTGGATTCCCCCAGGTGTCTAGTTTCCAAAAATGCACAGGTTTGGTAGGTTTCCATAGGTGCCGCCTGAGCAATAGGCCAAAATCCACAGGTAGGCACATTGCAAAAAACAGCTATGTTTTCTTTGGGAAAATGTGATGTGTCCACGTTGTGTTTTGGGGCATTTCCTGTCGCAGACACTAGGCCTACCCACACAAGTGAGGTCTCATTATTATCGGGAGACTTGGGGGGAACGCTGAGTGGAAGGAAATTTGTGGCTCCTCTCAGATTCCAGAACTTTCTGTCCCCAAAATGTAAGGAAAAAAGTGTTTTTTTAGCCAGATTTTGAGGTTTGCCAAGGATTCTGGGTAACAAAACCTGGTGGGAGCCCCACAAGTCACCCCATCTTGGATTCCCCCAGGTGTCTAGTTTAAAAATATGCACAGGTTTGGTAGGTTTCCCTAGGTGCAGGCTGAGCAAGAGGCCAAAATCCACAGGTAGGCACTTTGCAAAAAAGACCTCTGTTTTCTTTGGGAAAATGTGATGTGTCCACGTTGTGTTTTGGGGCATTTCCTGTCGCAGGCACTAGGCCTACCCACACAAGTGAGGTATCATTTTTGTAGGGAGACTTGGGGAATGCTGGGTGGAAGGACATTTGTGGCTCCTCTCAGATTACAGAACTTTCTGTCACCAAAATGTGAGGGAAAGGTGTTTTTGTAGCCAAATTTTGAGGGTTGCAAAGGATTCTGGGTAACAAAACCTGGTAGGAGCCCCGCAAGTCATCCCATCTTGGATTCCACTAGGTGTCTAGTTTTCCAAAATGCACAGGTTTGGTAGGTTTCCGTAGGTGCCGGCTGAGCTAGAGGCCAAAATCCACAGGTAGGCACTTTGCAAAAAACAGCTCTGTTTTCTTTGGGAAAATGTAATGTGTCCACGTTGTGTTTTGGGGCATTTCCTATCACAGGCACTATGCCTACCCACACAAGTGAGGTATCATTTTTATCGAGAGACTTTGGGGAATGCTGGCTGGAAGGAAATTTGTGGCTCCTTCCAGATTCCAGAACTTTCTGTCACCAAAATGTGAGGAGAAAGTGTTTCTTTAGCCAAATGTTGAGGATTGCAAAGGATTCTGGGTAACAAAAACTGGTGGGAGCCCCACAAGTCACCCCATCTAGGATTGCCCTAGGTGTCTAGTTTTTAAAAAATTGCACAGGTTAGGAGGTTTCCCTAGGTGCCGGCTCAGCTAGAGGCCAAAATCCACAGGTAGGCACTTTGCAAAAAACAGCTCTGTTGTCTTTGGGAAAATGTGATGTGTCCACGTTGTGTTTTGGGGCATTTCCTGTCGCAGACACTAGGCCTACCCACACAAGTGAAGTATCATTTTTATCGGGAGTCTTGGGGGAACGCTGGGTGGAAGGAAATTTGTGGCTCCTCTCAGATTCCAGAACTTTGTGTCACCAAAATGTGAGGGAAAAGTGTTTTTGTAGCCAAATTTTGAGGTTTGCAAAGGATTCTGGGTAACAAAACCTGGTGGGAGCCCCACAAGTCACCCCATCTTAGATTCCTCTAGGTGTCTAGTTTTCAAAAATGCACAGGTTTGGTAGGTTTCCCAAGGTGCCGGCTGAGCTAGAGGCCAAAATCCACAGGTAGGCACTTTGCAAAAGAGACCTCTGTTTTCTTTGGGAAAATGTGATGTGTCCACGCTGTGTTTTGGGGCATTTCCTGTCACGGGCACTAGGCCTACCCACACAAGTGAGGTATCATTTTTACCGGGAGACTTGGGGGAATGCTAGGTGGAAGGAAATTTGTGGCTCCTCTCAGATTCCAGAACTTTGTGTCACCAAAATGTGAGGGAAAAGTGTTTTTGTAGCCAAATTTTGAGGTTTGCAAAGGATTCTGGGTAACAAAACCTGGTAGGAGCCCCGCAAGTCATCCCATCTTGGATTCCCCTAGGTGTCTAGTTTTCCAAAATGCACAGGTTTGGTAGGTTTCCATAGGTGCCGGCTGAGCTAGAGGCCAAAATCCACAGGTAGGCACTTTGCAAAAAACAGCTGTTTTCTTTGGGAAAATGTAATGTGTCCACGTTGTGTTTTGGGGCATTTCCTATCACAGGCACTATGCCTACCCACACAAGTGAGGTATCATTTTTATCGAGAGACTTTGGGGAATGCTGGCTGGAAGGAAATTTGTGGCTCCTACCAGATTCCAGAACTTTCTGTCACCAAAATGTGAGGAGAAAGTGTTTCTTTAGCCAAATGTTGAGGATTGCAAAGGATTCTGGGTAACAAAAACTGGTGGGAGCCCCACAAGTCACCCCATCTAGGATTGCCCTAGGTGTCTAGTTTAAAAAATATTGCACAGGTTTAGTAGGTTTCCCTAGGTGCCGGCTCAGCTAGAGGCCAAAATCCACAGGTAGGCACTTTGCAAAAAACAGCTCTGTTGTCTTTGGGAAAATGTGATGTGTCCACGTTGTGTTTTGGGGCATTTCCTGTCACGGGCACTAGGCCTACCCACACAAGTGAGGTATCATTTTTATCGGGAGTCTTGGGGGAACGCTGGGTGGAAGGAAATTTGTGGCTCCTCTCAGATTCCAGAACTTTGTGTCACCAAAATGTGAGGGAAAAGTGTTTTTGTAGCCAAATTTTGAGGTTTGCAAAGGATTCTGGGTAACAAAACCTGGTGGGAGCCCCACAAGTCACCCCATCTTAGATTCCTCTAGGTGTCTAGTTTTCAAAAATGCACAGGTTTGGTAGGTTTCCCAAGGTGCCGGCTGAGCTAGAGGCCAAAATCCACAGGTAGGCACTTTGCAAAAGAGACCTCTGTTTTCTTTTGGAAAATGTGATGTGTCCACGCTGTGTTTTGGGGCATTTCCTGTCACGGGCACTAGGCCTACCCACACAAGTGAGGTATCATTTTTACCGGGAGACTTGGGGGAATGCTGGGTGGAAGGAAATTTGTGGCTCCTCTCAGATTCCAGAACTTTGTGTCACCAAAATGTGAGGGAAAAGTGTTTTTGTAGCCAAATTTTGAGGTTTGCAAAGGATTCTGGGTAACAAAACCTGGTAGGAGCCCCGCAAGTCATCCCATCTTGGATTCCCCTAGGTGTCTAGTTTTCCAAAATGCACAGGTTTGGTAGGTTTCCGTAGGTGCCGGCTGAGGTAGAGGCCAAAATCCACAGGTAGGCACTTTGCAAAAAACAGCTGTTTTCTTTGGGAAAATGTAATGTGTCCACGTTGTGTTTTGGGGCATTTCCTATCACAGGCACTATGCCTACCCACACAAGTGAGGTATCATTTTTATCGAGAGACTTTGGGGAATGCTGGCTGGAAGGAAATTTGTGGCTCCTACCAGATTCCAGAACTTTCTGTCACCAAAATGTGAGGAGAAAGTGTTTCTTTAGCCAAATGTTGAGGATTGCAAAGGATTCTGGGTAACAAAAACTGGTGGGAGCCCCACAAGTCACCCCATCTAGGATTGCCCTAGGTGTCTAGTTTAAAAAAAAATGCACAGGTTCAGTAGGTTTCCCTAGGTGCCGGCTCAGCTAGAGGCCAAAATCCACAGGTAGGCACTTTGCAAAAAACAGCTCTGTTGTCTTTGGGAAAATGTGATGTGTCCACGTTGTGTTTTGGACCATTTCCTGTCACGGGCACTAGGCCTACCCACACAAGTGAAGTATCATTTTTATCGGGAGTCTTGGGGGAACGCTGGGTGGAAGGAAATTTGTGGCTCCTCTCAGATTCCAGAACTTTGTGTCACCAAAATGTAAGGGAAAAATGTTTTTGTAGCCAAATTATGAGGTTTGCCAAGGATTCTGGGTAAGAAAACCTGGTGGGAGTCCCACAAGTCACCCCATCTTGGATTCCCCCAGGTGTCTAGTTTTAAAAAATGCACAGGTTTGGTAGGTTTCCATAGGTGCCGGCTGAGCAAGAGGCCAAAATCCACAGGTAGGCACATTGCAAAAAACAGCTATGTTTTCTTTGGGAAAATGTGATGAGTCCACGTTATGTTTTGGGGCATTTCCTGTCGCAGACACTAGGCCTACCCACACAAGTGAGGTATCAGTTTTATCGGGAGACTTGGGGGGAACGCTGAGTGGAAGGAAATTTGTGGCTCCTCTCAGATTCCAGAACTTTCTTCACCAAAATTTGAGGAAAAGGTGTTTTTTTAGCCAAATTTTGAGGTTTGCCAAGGATTCTGGGAACAAAACCTGGTGGGAGCCCCACAAGTCACCCCATCTTCGATTCCCCCAGGTGTCTAGTTTTCAAAAATGCACAGGTTTGGTAGGTTTCCATAGGTGCCGCCTGAGCAATAGGCCAAAATCCACAGGTAGGCACATTGCAAAAAATAGCTATGTTTTCTTTGGGAAAATGTGATGTGTCCACGTTGTGTTTTGGGGCATTTCCTGTCGCAGACACTAGGCCTACCCACACAAGTGAGGTCTCATTATTATCGGGAGACTTGGGTGGAACGCTGAGTGGAACGAAATTTGTGGCTCCTCTCAGATTCCAGAACTTTCTGTCCCCAAAATGTAAGGAAAAAAGTGTTTTTTTAGCCAGATTTTGAGGTTTGCCAAGGATTCTGGGTAACAAAACCTGGTGGGAGCCCCACAAGTCACCCCATCTTGGATTCCCCCAGGTGTCTAGTTTTCAAAAATGCACAGCTTTGGTAGGTTTCCCTAGGTGCAGGCTGAGCAAGAGGCCAAAATCCACAGGTAGGCACTTTGCAAAAAAGACCTCTGTTTTCTTTGGGAAAATGTGATGTGTCCACGTTGTGTTTTGGGGCATTTCCTGTCGCAGGCACTAGGCCTACCCACACAAGTGAGGTATCATTTTTGTAGGGAGACTTGGGGAATGCTGGGTGGAAGGACATTTGTGGCTCCTCTCAGATTACAGAACTTTCTGTCACCAAAATGTGAGGGAAAGGTGTTTTTGTAGCCAAATTTTGAGGGTTGCAAAGGATTCTGGGTAACAAAACCTGGTAGGAGCCCCGCAAGTCATCCCATCTTGGATTCCCCTAGGTGTCTAGTTTTCCAAAATGCACAGGTTTGGTAGGTTTCCGTAGGTGCCGGCTGAGCTAGAGGCCAAAATCCACAGGTAGGCACTTTGCAAAAAACAGCTCTGTTTTCTTTGGGAAAATGTAATGTGTCCACATTGTGTTTTGGGGCATTTCCTATCACAGGCACTATGCCTACCCACACAAGTGAGGTATCATTTTTATCGAGAGACTTTGGGGAATGCTGGCTGGAAGGAAATTTGTGGCTCCTACCAGATTCCAGAACTTTCTGTCACCAAAATGTGAGGAGAAAGTGTTTCTTTAGCCAAATGTTGAGGATTGCAAAGGATTCTGGGTAACAAAAACTGGTGGGAGCCCCACAAGTCACCCCATCTAGGATTGCCCTAGGTGTCTAGTTTAAAAAATATTGCACAGGTTTAGTAGGTTTCCCTAGGTGCCGGCTCAGCTAGAGGCCAAAATCCACAGGTAGGCACTTTGCAAAAAACAGCTCTGTTGTCTTTGGGAAAATGTGATGTGTCCACGTTGTGTTTTGGGGCATTTCCTGTCGCAGACACTAGGCCTACCCACACAAGTGAGGTATCATTTTTATCTGGAGACTTGGGGAACGCTGGGTGGAAGGAAATTTGTGGCTCCTCTCAGATTCCAGAACTTTCTGTCACCAAAATGTGAGGAAAAAAGTGTTTTTGTAGGCAAATTTTGAGGTTTGCCAAGGATTCTGGGTAACAAAACCTGGTGGGAGCCCCACAAGTCACCCCATCTTGGATTGCCCTAGGTGTCTAGTTTTAAAAAAATTGCACAGGTTTAGTAGGTTTCCCTAGGTGGCGGCTGAGCTAGAGGCCAAAATCCACAGGTAGGCACTTTGCAAAAAACAGCTCTGTTTTCTTTGGGAAAATGTGATGTGTCCACGTTGTGTTTTGGGGCATTTCCTGTCGCAGGCACTAGGCCTACCCACACAAGTGAGGTATCATTTTTGTAGGGAGACTTGGGGAATGCTGGGTGGAAGGACATTTGTGGCTCCTCTCAGATTACAGAACTTTCTGTCACCAAAATGTGAGGGAAAGGTGTTTTTGTAGCCAAATTTTGAGGGTTGCAAAGGATTCTGGGCAACAAAACCTGGTAGGAGCCCCGCAAGTCATCCCATCTTGGATTCCCCTAGGTGTCTAGTTTTCCAAAATGCACAGGTTTGGTAGGTTTCCGTAGGTGCCGGCTGAGCTAGAGGCCAAAATCCACAGGTAGGCACTTTGCAAAAAACAGCTCTGTTTTCTTTGGGAAAATGTAATGTGTCCACGTTGTGTTTTGGGGCATTTCCTATCACAGGCACTATGCCTACCCACACAAGTGAGGTATCATTTTTATCGAGAGACTTTGGGGAATTCTGGCTGGAAGGAAATTTGTGGCTCCTACCAGATTCCAGAACTTTCTGTCACCAAAATGTGAGGAGAAAGTGTTTCTTTAGCCAAATGTTGAGGATTGCAAAGGATTCTGGGTAACAAAAACTGGTGGGAGCCCCACAAATCACCCCATCTAGGATTGCCCTAGGTGTCTAGTTTTAAAAAAATTGCACAGGTTTAGTAGGTTTCCCTAGGTGCCGGCTCAGCTAGAGGCCAAAATCCACAGGTAGGCACTTTGCAAAAAACAGCTCTGTTGTCTTTGGGTAAATGTGATGTGTCCACGTTGTGTTTTGGGGCATTTCCTGTCACGGGCACTAGGCCTATCCACACAAGTGAGGTATCATTTTTATCGGGAGTCTTGGGGGAACGCTGGGTGGAAGGAAATTTGTGGCTCCTCTCAGATTCCAGAACTTTGTGTCACCAAAATGTGAGGGAAAAATGTTTTTGTAGCCAAATGTTGAGGTTTGCCAAGGATTCTGGGTAACAAAACCTGGTGGGAGCCCCACAAGTCACCCCATCTTGGATTCCCCCAGGTGTCTAGTTTTCAAAAATGCACAGGTTTGGTAGGTTTCCATAGGTGCCGCCTGAGCAATAGGCCAAAATCCACAGCTAGGCACATTGCAAAAAACAGCTATGTTTTCTTTGGGAAAATGTGATGTGTCCACGTTGTGTTTTGGGGCATTTCCTGTCGCAGACACTAGGCCTACCCACACAAGTGAGGTCTCATTATTATCGGGAGACTTGGGGGGAACGCTGAGTGGAAGGAAATTTGTGGCTCCTCTCAGATTCCAGAACTTTCTGTCCCCAAAATGTAAGGAAAAAAGTGTTTTTTTAGCCAGATTTTGAGGTTTGCCAAGGATTCTGGGTAACAAAACCTGGTGGGAGCCCCACAAGTCACCCCATCTTGGATTCCCCCAGGTGTCTAGTTTTCAAAAATGCACAGGTTTGGTAGGTTTCCCTAGGTGCAGGCTGAGCAAGAGGCCAAAATCCACAGGTAGGCACTTTGCAAAAAAGACCTCTGTTTTCTTTGGGAAAATGTGATGTGTCCACGTTGTGTTTTGGGGCATTTCCTGTCGCAGGCACTAGGCCTACCCACACAAGTGAGGTCTCATTTTTGTAGGGAGACTTGGGGAATGCTGGGTGGAAGGACATTTGTGGCTCCTCTCAGATTACAGAACTTTCTGTCACCAAAATGTGAGGGAAAGGTGTTTTTGTAGCCAAATTTTGAGGGTTGCAAAGGATTCTGGGTAACAAAACCTGGTAGGAGCCCCGCAAGTCATCCCATCTTGGATTCCTCTAGGTGTCTAGTTTTCCAAAATGCACAGGTTTGGAAGGTTTCCGTAGGTGCCGGCTGAGCTAGAGGCCAAAATCCACAGGTAGGCACTTTGCAAAAAACAGCTCTGTTTTCTTTGGGAAAATGTAATGTGTCCACGTTGTGTTTTGGGGCATTTCCTATCACAGGCACTATGCCTACCCACACAAGTGAGGTATCATTTTTATCGAGAGACTTTGGGGAATTCTGGCTGGAAGGAAATTTGTGGCTCCTACCAGATTCCAGAACTTTAACTTTCTGTCACCAAAATGTGAGGAGAAAGTGTTTCTTTAGCCAAATGTTGAGGATTGCAAAGGATTCTGGGTAACAAAAACTGGTGGGAGCCCCAAAAGTCACCCCATCTAGGATTGCCCTAGGTGTCTAGTTTAAAAAAAATTGCACAGGTTTAGTAGGTTTCCCTAGGTGCCGGCTCAGCTAGAGGCCAAAATCCACAGGTAGGCACTTTGCAAAAAACAGCTCTGTTGTCTTTGGGAAAATGTGATGTGTCCACGTTGTGTTTTGGGGCATTTCCTGTCACGGGCACTAGGCCTACCCACACAAGTGAGGTATCATTTTTATCGGGAGTCTTGGGGGAACGCTGGGTGTAAGGAAATTTGTGGCTCCTCTCAGATTCCAGAACTTTGTGTCACCAAAATGTGAGGGAAAAATGTTTTTGTAGCCAAATTTTGAGGTTTGCCAAGGATTCTGGGTAACAAAACCTGGAGGGAGCCCCACAAGTCACCCCATCTTGGATTCCCCCAGGTGTCTAGTTTTCAAAAATGCACAGGTTTGGTAGGTTTCCATAGGTGCCGCCTGAGCAATAGGCCAAAATCCACAGGTAGGCACATTGCAAAAAACAGCTATGTTTTCTTTGGGAAAATGTGATATGTCCACGTTGTGTTTTGGGGCATTTCCTGTCACGGGCACTAGGCCTACCCACACAAGTGAGGTATCATTTTTACCGGGAGACTTGGGGGAATGCTGGGTGGAAGGAAATTTGTGGCTCCTCTCAGATTCCAGATCTTTCTGTCACCAAAATGTGAGGAAAGAAGTGTTTTCTTAGCCACATTTTGAGGTTTGCCAAGGATTCTGAGTAACAAAACCTGGTGGGAGCCCCACAAGTCACCCCATCTTGGATTCCCCCAGGTGTCTAGTTTCCAGAAATGCACAGGTTTGGTAGGTTTCCCTAGGTGCCGGCTGAGCTAGAGGCCAAAATCCACAGGTAGGCACTTTGCAAAAAACAGCTCTGTTGTCTTTGGAAAAATGTGATGTGTCCACTTTGTGTTTTGGGGCATTTCCTGTCACGGGCACTAGGCCTACCCACACAAGTGAGGTATAATTTTTACCGGGAGACTTGGGGGAACGCTGGGTGGAAGGAAATTTGTGGCTCCTCTCAGATTCCAGAACTTTCTGTCACCAAAATGTGAGGAAAAAAGTGTTTTTGTAGGCAAATTTTGAGGTTTGCCAAGGATTCTGGGTAACAAAACCTGGTGGGAGCCCCACAAGTCACCCCATCTTGGATTGCCCTAGGTGTCTAGTTTTAAAAAAATTGCACAGGTTTAGTAGGTTTCCCTAGGTGGCGGCTGAGCTAGAGGCCAAAATCCACAGGTAGGCACTTTGCAAAAAACAGCTCTGTTTTCTTTGGGAAAATGTGATGTGTCCACGTTGTGTTTTGGGGCATTTCCTGTCGCAGGCACTAGGCCTACCCACACAAGTGAGGTATAATTTTTGTAGGGAGACTTGGGGAATGCTGGGTGGAAGGACATTTGTGGCTCCTCTCAGATTACAGAACTTTCTGTCACCAAAATGTGAGGGAAAGGTGTTTTTGTAGCCAAATTTTGAGGGTTGCAAAGGATTCTGGGCAACAAAACCTGGTAGGAGCCCCGCAAGTCATCCCATCTTGGATTCCCCTAGGTGTCTAGTTTTCCAAAATGCACAGGTTTGGTAGGTTTCCGTAGGTGCCGGCTGAGCTAGAGGCCAAAATCCACAGGTAGGCACTTTGCAAAAAACAGCTCTGTTTTCTTTGGGAAAATGTAATGTGTCCACGTTGTGTTTTGTGGCATTTCCTATCACAGGCACTATGCCTACCCACACAAGTGAGGTATCATTTTTATCGAGAGACTTTGGGGAATTCTGGCTGGAAGGAAATTTGTGGCTCCTACCAGATTCCAGAACTTTCTGTCACCAAAATGTGAGGAGAAAGTGTTTCTTTAGCCAAATGTTGAGGATTGCAAAGGAATCTGGGTAACAAAAACTGGTGGGAGCCCCACAAATCACCCCATCTAGGATTGCCCTAGGTGTCTAGTTTAAAAAAAATTGCACAGGTTTAGTAGGTTTCCCTAGGTGCCGGCTCAGCTAGAGGCCAAAATCCACAGGTAGGCACTTTGCAAAAAACAGCTCTGTTGTCTTTGGGTAAATGTGATGTGTCCACGTTGTGTTTTGGGGCATTTCCTGTCACGGGCACTAGGCCTACCCACACAAGTGAGGTATCATTTTTATCGGGAGTCTTGGGGGAACGCTGGGTGGAAGGAAATTTGTGGCTCCTCTCAGATTCCAGAACTTTGTGTCACCAAAATGTGAGGGAAAAATGTTTTTGTAGCCAAATTTTGAGGTTTGCCAAGGATTCTGGGTAACAAAACCTGGTGGGAGCCTCACAAGTCACCCCATCTTGGATTCCCCCAGGTGTCTAGTTTTCAAAAATGCACAGGTTTGGTAGGTTTCCCAAGGTGCCGGCTGAGCTAGAGGCCAAAATCCACAGGTAGGCCCTTTGCAAAAGAGACCTCTGTTTTCTTTGGGAAAATGTGATGTGTCCACGCTGTGTTTTGGGGCATTTCCTGTCACGGGCACTAGGCCTACCCACACAAGTGAGGTATCATTTTTACCGGGAGACTTGTGGGAATGCTGAGTGGAAGGAAATTTGTGGCTCCTCTCAGATTCCAGATCTTTCTGTCACCAAAATGTGAGGAAAGAAGTGTTTTTTTAGCCACATTTTGAGGTTTGCCAAGGATTCTGAGTAACAAAACCTGGTGGGAGCCCCACAAGTCACCCCATCTTGGATTCCCCCAGGTGTCTAGTTTCCAGAAATGCACAGGTTTGGTAGGTTTCCCTAGGTGCCGGCTGAGCTAGAGGCCAAAATCCACAGGTAGGCACTTTGCAAAAAACAGCTCTGTTGTCTTTGGAAAAATGTGATTTGTCCACTTTGTGTTTTGGGGCATTTCCTGTCACGGGCACTAGGCCTACCCACACAAGTGAGGTATAATTTTTACCGGGAGACTTGGGGGAACGCTGGGTGGAAGGAAATTTGTGGCTCCTCTCAGATTCCAGAACTTTCTGTCACCAAAATGTGAGGAAAAAAGTGTTTTTGTAGGCAAATTTTGAGGTTTGCCAAGGATTCTGGGTAACAAAACCTGGTGGGAGCCCCACAAGTCACCCCATCTTGGATTGCCCTAGGTGTCTAGTTTTAAAAAAATTGCACAGGTTTAGTAGGTTTCCCTAGGTGGCGGCTGAGCTAGAGGCCAAAATCCACAGGTAGGCACTTTGCAAAAAACAGCTCTGTTTTCTTTGGGAAAATGTGATGTGTCCACGTTGTGTTTTGGGGCATTTCCTGTCGCAGGCACTAGGCCTACCCACACAAGTGAGGTATCATTTTTGTAGGGAGACTTGGGGAATGCTGGGTGGAAGGACATTTGTGGCTCCTCTCAGATTACAGAACTTTCTGTCACCAAAATGTGAGGGAAAGGTGTTTTTGTAGCCAAATTTTGAGGGTTGCAAAGGATTCTGGGCAACAAAACCTGGTAGGAGCCCCGCAAGTCATCCCATCTTGGATTCCCCTAGGTGTCTAGTTTTCCAAAATGCACAGGTTTGGTAGGTTTCCGTAGGTGCCGGCTGAGCTAGAGGCCAAAATCCACAGGTAGGCACTTTGCAAAAAACAGCTCTGTTTTCTTTGGGAAAATGTAATGTGTCCACGTTGTGTTTTGTGGCATTTCCTATCACAGGCACTATGCCTACCCACACAAGTGAGGTATCATTTTTATCGAGAGACTTTGGGGAATTCTGGCTGGAAGGAAATTTGTGGCTCCTACCAGATTCCAGAACTTTCTGTCACCAAAATGTGAGGAGAAAGTGTTTCTTTAGCCAAATGTTGAGGATTGCAAAGGATTCTGGGTAACAAAAACTGGTGGGAGCCCCACAAATCACCCCATCTAGGATTGCCCTAGGTGTCTAGTTTTAAAAAAATTGCACAGGTTTAGTAGGTTTCCCTAGGTGCCGGCTCAGCTAGAGGCCAAAATCCACAGGTAGGCACTTTGCAAAAAACAGCTCTGTTGTCTTTGGGTAAATGTGATGTGTCCACGTTGTGTTTTGGGGCATTTCCTGTCACGGGCACTAGGCCTACCCACACAAGTGAGGTATCATTTTTATCGGGAGTCTTGGGGGAACGCTGGGTGGAAGGAAATTTGTGGCTCCTCTCAGATTCCAGAACTTTGTGTCACCAAAATGTGAGGGAAAAATGTTTTTGTAGCCAAATTTTGAGGTTTGCCAAGGATTCTGGGTAACAAAACCTGGTGGGAGCCCCACAAGTCACCCCATCTTGGATTCCCCCAGGTGTCTAGTTTTCAAAAATGCACAGGTTTGGTAGGTTTCCATAGGTGCCACCTGAGCAATAGGCCAAAATCCACAGCTAGGCACATTGCAAAAAACAGCTATGTTTTCTTTGGGAAAATGTGATGTGTCCACGTTGTGTTTTGGGGCATTTCCTGTCGCAGACACTAGGCCTACCCACACAAGTGAGGTCTCATTATTATCGGGAGACTTGGGGGGAACGCTGAGTGGAAGGAAATTTGTGGCTCCTCTCAGATTCCAGAACTTTCTGTCCCCAAAATGTAAGGAAAAAAGTGTTTTTTTAGCCAGATTTTGAGGTTTGCCAAGGATTCTGGGTAACAAAACCTGGTGGGAGCCCCACAAGTCACCCCATCTTGGATTCCCCCAGGTGTCTAGTTTTCAAAAATGCACAGGTTTGGTAGGTTTCCCTAGGTGCAGGCTGAGCAAGAGGCCAAAATCCACAGGTAGGCACTTTGCAAAAAAGACCTGTTTTCTTTGGGAAAATGTGATGTGTCCACGTTGTGTTTTGGGGCATTTCCTGTCGCAGGCACTAGGCCTACCCACACAAGTGAGGTCTCATTTTTGTAGGGAGACTTGGGGAATGCTGGGTGGAAGGACATTTGTGGCTCCTCTCAGATTACAGAACTTTCTGTCACCAAAATGTGAGGGAAAGGTGTTTTTGTAGCCAAATTTTGAGGGTTGCAAAGGATTCTGGGTAACAAAACCTGGTAGGAGCCCCGCAAGTCATCCCATCTTGGATTCCTCTAGGTGTCTAGTTTTCCAAAATGCACAGCTTTGGAAGGTTTCCGTAGGTGCCGGCTGAGCTAGAGGCCAAAATCCACAGGTAGGCACTTTGCAAAAAACAGCTCTGTTTTCTTTGGGAAAATGTAATGTGTCCACGTTGTGTTTTGGGGCATTTCCTATCACGGGCACTATGCCTACCCACACAAGTGAGGTATCATTTTTATCAAGAGACTTTGGGGAATTCTGGCTGGAAGGAAATTTGTGGCTCCTACCAGATTCCAGAACTTTAACTTTCTGTCACCAAAATGTGAGGAGAAAGTGCTTCTTTAGCCAAATGTTGAGGATTGCAAAGGATTCTGGGTAACAAAAACTGGTGGGAGCCCCAAAAGTCACCCCATCTAGGATTGCCCTAGGTGTCTAGTTTAAAAAAAATTGCACAGGTTTAGTAGGTTTCCCTAGGTGCCGGCTCAGCTAGAGGCCAAAATCCACAGGTAGGCACTTTGCAAAAAACAGCTCTGTTGTCTTTGGAAAATGTGATGTGTCCACGTTGTGTTTTGGGGCATTTCCTGTCACGGGCACTAGGCCTACCCACACAAGTGAGGTATCATTTTTATCGGGAGTCTTGGGGGAACGCTGGGTGTAAGGAAATTTGTGGCTCCTCTCAGATTCCAGAACTTTGTGTCACCAAAATGTGAGGGAAAAATGTTTTTGTAGCCAAATTTTGAGGTTTGCCAAGGATTCTGGGTAACAAAACCTGGAGGGAGCCCCACAAGTCATCCCATCTTGGATTCCCCCAGGTGTCTAGTTTTCAAAAATGCACAGGTTTGGTAGGTTTCCATAGGTGCCGCCTGAGCAATAGGCCAAAATCCACAGGTAGGCACATTGCAAAAAACAGCTATGTTTTCTTTGGGAAAATGTGATGTGTCCACGTTGTGTTTTGGGGCATTTCCTGTCACGGGCACTAGGCCTACCCACACAAGTGAGGTATCATTTTTACCGGGAGACTTGGGGGAATGCTGGGTGGAAGGAAATTTGTGGCTCCTCTCAGATTCCAGATCTTTCTGTCACCAAAATGTGAGGAAAGAAGTGTTTTCTTAGCCACATTTTGAGGTTTGCCAAGGATTCTGAGTAACAAAACCTGGTGGGAGCCCCACAAGTCACCCCATCTTGGATTCCCCCAGGTGTCTAGTTTCCAGAAATGCACAGGTTTGGTAGGTTTCCCTAGGTGCCGGCTGAGCTAGAGGCCAAAATCCACAGGTAGGCACTTTGCAAAAAACAGCTCTGTTGTCTTTGGAAAAATGTGATGTGTCCACTTTGTGTTTTGGGGCATTTCCTGTCACGGGCACTAGGCCTACCCACACAAGTGAGGTATAATTTTTACCGGGAGACTTGGGGGAACGCTGGGTGGAAGGAAATTTGTGGCTCCTCTCAGATTCCAGAACTTTCTGTCACCAAAATGTGAGGAAAAAAGTGTTTTTGTAGGCAAATTTTGAGGTTTGCCAAGGATTCTGGGTAACAAAACCTGGTGGGAGCCCCACAAGTCACCCCATCTTGGATTGCCCTAGGTGTCTAGTTTTAAAAAAATTGCACAGGTTTAGTAGGTTTCCCTAGGTGGCGGCTGAGCTAGAGGCCAAAATCCACAGGTAGGCACTTTGCAAAAAACAGCTCTGTTTTCTTTGGGAAAATGTGATGTGTCCACGTTGTGTTTTGGGGCATTTCCTGTCGCAGGCACTAGGCCTACCCACACAAGTGAGGTATCATTTTTGTAGGGAGACTTGGGGAATGCTGGGTGGAAGGACATTTGTGGCTCCTCTCAGATTACAGAACTTTCTGTCACCAAAATGTGAGGGAAAGGTGTTTTTGTAGCCAAATTTTGAGGGTTGCAAAGGATTCTGGGCAACAAAACCTGGTAGGAGCCCCGCAAGTCATCCCATCTTGGATTCCCCTAGGTGTCTAGTTTTCCAAAATGCACAGGTTTGGTAGGTTTCCGTAGGTGCCGGCTGAGCTAGAGGCCAAAATCCACAGGTAGGCACTTTGCAAAAAACAGCTCTGTTTTCTTTGGGAAAATGTAATGTGTCCACGTTGTGTTTTGTGGCATTTCCTATCACAGGCACTACGCCTACCCACACAAGTGAGGTATCATTTTTATCGAGAGACTTTGGGGAATTCTGGCTGGAAGGAAATTTGTGGCTCCTACCAGATTCCAGAACTTTCTGTCACCAAAATGTGAGGAGAAAGTGTTTCTTTAGCCAAATGTTGAGGATTGCAAAGGATTCTGGGTAACAAAACCTGGTGGGAGCCCCACAAATCACCCCATCTTGGATTGCCCTAGGTGTCTAGTTTTAAAAAAATTGCACAGGTTTAGTAGGTTTCCCTAGGTGGCGGCTGAGCTAAAGGCCAAAATCCACAGGTAGGCACTTTGCAAAAAACAGCTCTGTTTTCTTTGGGAAAATATGATGTGTCCACGTTGTGTTTTGGGGCATTTCCTGTCACGGGCACTAGGCCTACCCACACAAGTGAGGTATCATTTTTGTAGGGAGACTTGGGGAATGCTGGGTGGAAGGACATTTGTGGCTCCTCTCAGATTACAGAACTTTGTGTCACCAAAATGTGAGGGAAAAATGTTTTTGTAGCCAAATTTTGAGGTTTGCCAAGGATTCTGGGTAACAAAACCTGGTAGGAGCCCCGCAAGTCATCCCATCTTGGATTCCCCTAGGTGTCTAGTTTTCCAAAATGCACATGTTTGGTAGGTTTCCGTAGGTGCCGGCTGAGCTAGAGGCCAAAATCCACAGCTAGGCACATTGCAAAAAACAGCTATGTTTTCTTTGGGAAAATGTGATGTGTCCACGTTGTGTTTTGGGGCATTTCCTGTCGCAGACACTAGGCCTACCCACACAAGTGAGGTCTCATTATTATCGGGAGACTTGGGGGGAACGCTGAGTGGAAGGAAATTTGTGGCTCCTCTCAGATTCCAGAACTTTCTGTCCCCAAAATGTAAGGAAAAAGGTGTTTTTTTAGCCAGATTTTGAGGTTTGCCAAGGATTCTGGGTAACAAAACCTGGTGGGAGCCCCACAAGTCACCCCATCTTGGATTCCCCCAGGTGTCTAGTTTTCAAAAATGCACAGGTTTGGTAGGTTTCCCTAGGTGCAGGCTGAGCAAGAGGCCAAAATCCACAGGTAGGCACTTTGCAAAAAACAGCTCTGTTGTCTTTGGGTAAATGTGATGTGTCCACGTTGTGTTTTGGGGCATTTCCTGTCACGGGCACTAGGCCTACCCACACAAGTGAGGTATCATTTTTATCGGGAGTCTTGGGGGAACGCTGGGTGGAAGGAAATTTGTGGCTCCTCTCAGATTCCAGAACTTTGTGTCACCAAAATGTGAGGGAAAAATGTTTTTGTAGCCAAATTTTGAGGTTTGCCAAGGATTCTGGGTAACAAAACCTGGTGGGAGCCCCACAAGTCACCCCATCTTGGATTCCCCCAGGTGTCTAGTTTTCAAAAATGCACAGGTTTGGTAGGTTTCCATAGGTGCCGCCTGAGCAATAGGCCAAAATCCACAGCTAGGCACATTGCAAAAAACAGCTATGTTTTCTTTGGGAAAATGTGATGTGTCCACGTTGTGTTTTGGGGCATTTCCTGTCGCAGACACTAGGCCTACCCACACAAGTGAGGTCTCATTATTATCGGGAGACTTGGGGGGAACGCTGAGTGGAAGGAAATTTGTGGCTCCTCTCAGATTCCAGAACTTTCTGTCCCCAAAATGTAAGGAAAAAAGTGTTTTTTTAGCCAGATTTTGAGGTTTGCCAAGGATTCTGGGTAACAAAACCTGGTGGGAGCCCCACAAGTCACCCCATCTTGGATTCCCCCAGGTGTCTAGTTTTCAAAAATGCACAGGTTTGGTAGGTTTCCCTAGGTGCAGGCTGAGCAAGAGGCCAAAATCCACAGGTAGGCACTTTGCAAAAAAGACCTCTGTTTTCTTTGGGAAAATGTGATGTGTCCACGTTGTGTTTTGGGGCATTTCCTGTCGCAGGCACTAGGCCTACCCACACAAGTGAGGTCTCATTTTTGTAGGGAGACTTGGGGAATGCTGGGTGGAAGGACATTTGTGGCTCCTCTCAGATTACAGAACTTTCTGTCACCAAAATGTGAGGGAAAGGTGTTTTTGTAGCCAAATTTTGAGGGTTGCAAAGGATTCTGGGTAACAAAACCTGGTAGGAGCCCCGCAAGTCATCCCATCTTGGATTCCTCTAGGTGTCTAGTTTTCCAAAATGCACAGGTTTGGAAGGTTTCCGTAGGTGCCGGCTGAGCTAGAGGCCAAAATCCACAGGTAGGCACTTTGCAAAAAACAGCTCTGTTTTCTTTGGGAAAATGTAATGTGTCCACGTTGTGTTTTGGGGCATTTCCTATCACAGGCACTATGCCTACCCACACAAGTGAGGTATCATTTTTATCGAGAGACTTTGGGGAATTCTGGCTGGAAGGAAATTTGTGGCTCCTCTCAGATTCCAGAACTTTCTGTCACCAAAATGTGAGGAAAAAAGTGTTTTTGTAGGCAAATTTTGAGGTTTGCCAAGGATTCTGGGTAACAAAACCTGGTGGGAGCCCCACAAGTCACCCCATCTTGGATTGCCCTAGGTGTCTAGTTTAAAAAAAATTGCACAGGTTTAGTAGGTTTCCCTAGGTGGCGGCTGAGCTAGAGGCCAAAATCCACAGGTAGGCACTTTGCAAAAAACAGCTCTGTTTTCTTTGGGAAAATGTGATGTGTCCACGTTGTGTTTTGGGGCATTTCCTGTCGCAGGCACTAGACCTACCCACACAAGTGAGGTATCATTTTTGTAGGGAGACTTGGGGAATGCTGGGTGGAAGGACATTTGTGGCTCCTCTCAGATTACAGAACTTTCTGTCACCAAAATGTGAGGGAAAGGTGTTTTTGTAGCCAAATTTTGAGGGTTGCAAAGGATTCTGGGCAACAAAACCTGGTAGGAGCCCCGCAAGTCATCCCATCTTGGATTCCCCTAGGTGTCTAGTTTTCCAAAATGCACAGGTTTGTTAGGTTTCCGTAGGTGCCGGCTGAGCTAGAGGCCAAAATCCACAGGTAGGCACTTTGCAAAAAACAGCTCTGTTTTCTTTGGGAAAATGTAATGTGTCCACGTTGTGTTTTGTGGCATTTCCTATCACAGGCACTATGCCTACCCACACAAGTGAGGTATCATTTTTATCGAGAGACTTTGGGGAATTCTGGCTGGAAGGAAATTTGTGTCTCCTACCAGATTCCAGAACTTTCTGTCACCAAAATGTGAGGAGAAAGTGTTTCTTTAGCCAAATGTTGAGGATTGCAAAGGATTCTGGGTAACAAAAACTGGTGGGAGCCCCACAAATCACCCCATCTAGGATTGCCCTAGGTGTCTAGTTTTAAAAAAATTGCACAGGTTTAGTAGGTTTCCCTAGGTGCCGGCTCAGCTAGAGGCCAAAATCCACAGGTAGGCACTTTGCAAAAAACAGCTCTGTTGTCTTTGGGTAAATGTGATGTGTCCACGTTGTGTTTTGGGGCATTTCCTGTCACGGGCACTAGGCCTACCCACACAAGTGAGGTATCATTTTTATCGGGAGTCTTGGGGGAACGCTGGGTGGAAGGAAATTTGTGGCTCCTCTCAGATTCCAGAACTTTGTGTCACCAAAATGTGAGGGAAAAATGTTTTTGTAGCCAAATTTTGAGGTTTGCCAAGGATTCTGGGTAACAAAACCTGGTGGGAGCCCCACAAGTCACCCCATCTTGGATTCCCCCAGGTGTCTAGTTTTCAAAAATGCACAGGTTTGGTAGGTTTCCATAGGTGCCGCCTGAGCAATAGGCCAAAATCCACAGCTAGGCACATTGCAAAAAACAGCTATGTTTTCTTTGGGAAAATGTGATGTGTCCACGTTGTGTTTTGGGGCATTTCCTGTCGCAGACACTAGGCCTACCCACACAAGTGAGGTCTCATTATTATCGGGAGACTTGGGGGGAACGCTGAGTGGAAGGAAATTTGTGGCTCCTCTCAGATTCCAGAACTTTCTGTCCCCAAAATGTAAGGAAAAAAGTGTTTTTTTAGCCAGATTTTGAGGTTTGCCAAGGATTCTGGGTAACAAAACCTGGTGGGAGCCCCACAAGTCACCCCATCTTGGATTCCCCCAGGTGTCTAGTTTTCAAAAATGCACAGGTTTGGTAGGTTTCCCTAGGTGCAGGCTGAGCAAGAGGCCAAAATCCACAGGTAGGCACTTTGCAAAAAAGACCTCTGTTTTCTTTGGGAAAATGTGATGTGTCCACGTTGTGTTTTGGGGCATTTCCTGTCGCAGGCACTAGGCCTACCCACACAAGTGAGGTCTCACTTTTGTAGGGAGACTTGGGGAATGCTGGGTGGAAGGACATTTGTGGCTCCTCTCAGATTACAGAACTTTCTGTCACCAAAATGTGAGGGAAAGGTGTTTTTGTAGCCAAATTTTGAGGGTTGCAAAGGATTCTGGGTAACAAAACCTGGTAGGAGCCCCGCAAGTCATCCCATCTTGGATTCCTCTAGGTGTCTAGTTTTCCAAAATGCACAGGTTTGGAAGGTTTCCGTAGGTGCCGGCTGAGCTAGAGGCCAAAATCCACAGGTAGGCACTTTGCAAAAAACAGCTCTGTTTTCTTTGGGAAAATGTAATGTGTCCACGTTGTGTTTTGGGGCATTTCCTATCACAGGCACTATGCCTACCCACACAAGTGAGGTATCATTTTTATCGAGAGACTTTGGGGAATTCTGGCTGGAAGGAAATTTGTGGCTCCTCTCAGATTCCAGAACTTTCTGTCACCAAAATGTGAGGAAAAAAGTGTTTTTGTAGGCAAATTTTGAGGTTTGCCAAGGATTCTGGGTAACAAAACCTGGTGGGAGCCCCACAAGTCACCCCATCTTGGATTGCCCTAGGTGTCTAGTTTTAAAAAAATTGCACAGGTTTAGTAGGTTTCCCTAGGTGGCGCCTGAGCTAGAGGCCAAAATCCACAGGTAGGCACTTTGCAAAAAACAGCTCTGTTTTCTTTGGGAAAATGTGATGTGTCCACGTTGTGTTTTGGGGCATTTCCTGTCGCAGGCACTAGGCCTACCCACACAAGTGAGGTATCATTTTTGTAGGGAGACTTGGGGAATGCTGGGTGGAAGGACATTTGTGGCTCCTCTCAGATTACAGAACTTTCTGTCACCAAAATGTGAGGGAAAGGTGTTTTTGTAGCCAAATTTTGAGGGTTGCAAAGGATTCTGGGCAACAAAACCTGGTAGGAGCCCCGCAAGTCATCCCATCTTGGATTCCCCTAGGTGTCTAGTTTTCCAAAATGCACAGGTTTGGTAGGTTTCCGTAGGTGCCGGCTGAGCTAGAGGCCAAAATCCACAGGTAGGCACTTTGCAAAAAACAGCTCTGTTTTCTTTGGGAAAATGTAATGTGTCCACGTTGTGTTTTGTGGTATTTCCTATCACAGGCACTATGCCTACCCACACAAGTGAGGTATCATTTTTATCGAGAGACTTTGGGGAATTCTGGCTGGAAGGAAATTTGTGGCTCCTACCAGATTCCAGAACTTTCTGTCACCAAAATGTGAGGAGAAAGTGTTTCTTTAGCCAAATGTTGAGGATTGCAAAGGATTCTGGGTAACAAAAACTGGTGGGAGCCCCACAAATCACCCCATCTAGGATTGCCCTAGGTGTCTAGTTTTAAAAAAATTGCACAGGTTTAGTAGGTTTCCCTAGGTGCCGGCTCAGCTAGAGGCCAAAATCCACAGGTAGGCACTTTGCAAAAAACAGCTCTGTTGTCTTTGGGTAAATGTGATGTGTCCACGTTGTGTTTTGGGGCATTTCCTGTCACGGGCACTAGGCCTACCCACACAAGTGAGGTATCATTTTTATCGGGAGACTTGGGGGAACGCTGGGTGGAAGGAAATTTGTGGCTCCTCTCAGATTCCAGAACTTTGTGTCACCAAAATGTGAGGGAAAAATGTTTTTGTAGCCAAATTTTGAGGTTTGCCAAGGATTCTGGGTAACAAAACCTGGTGGGAGCCCCACAAGTCACCCCATCTTGGATTCCCCCAGGTGTCTAGTTTTCAAAAATGCACAGGTTTGGTAGGTTTCCATAGGTGCCGCCTGAGCAATAGGCCAAAATCCACAGCTAGGCACATTGCAAAAAACAGCTATGTTTTCTTTGGGAAAATGTGATGTGTCCACGTTGTGTTTTGGGGCATTTCCTGTCGCAGACACTAGGCCTACCCACACAAGTGAGGTCTCATTATTATCGGGAGACTTGGGGGGAACGCTGAGTGGAAGGAAATTTGTGGCTCCTCTCAGATTCCAGAACTTTCTGTCCCCAAAATGTAAGGAAAAAAGTGTTTTTTTAGCCAGATTTTGAGGTTTGCCAAGGATTCTGGGTAACAAAACCTGGTGGGAGCCCCACAAGTCACCCCATCTTGGATTCCCCCAGGTGTCTAGTTTTCAAAAATGCACAGGTTTGGTAGGTTTCCCTAGGTGCAGGCTGAGCAAGAGGCCAAAATCCACAGGTAGGCACTTTGCAAAAAAGACCTCTGTTTTCTTTGGGAAAATGTGATGTGTCCACGTTGTGTTTTGGGGCATTTCCTGTCGCAGGCACTAGGCCTACCCACACAAGTGAGGTCTCATTTTTGTAGGGAGACTTGGGGAATGCTGGGTGGAAGGACATTTGTGGCTCCTCTCAGATTACAGAACTTTCTGTCACCAAAATGTGAGGGAAAGGTGTTTTTGTAGCCAAATTTTGAGGGTTGCAAAGGATTCTGGGTAACAAAACCTGGTAGGAGCCCCGCAAGTCATCCCATCTTGGATTCCTCTAGGTGTCTAGTTTTCCAAAATGCACAGGTTTGGAAGGTTTTCGTAGGTGCCGGCTGAGCTAGAGGCCAAAATCCACAGGTAGGCACTTTGCAAAAAACAGCTCTGTTTTCTTTGGGAAAATGTAATGTGTCCACGTTGTGTTTTGGGGCATTTCCTATCACAGGCACTATGCCTACCCACACAAGTGAGGTATCATTTTTATCGAGAGACTTTGGGGAATTCTGGCTGGAAGGAAATTTGTGGCTCCTCTCAGATTCCAGAACTTTCTGTCACCAAAATGTGAGGAAAAAAGTGTTTTTGTAGGCAAATTTTGAGGTTTGCCAAGGATTCTGGGTAACAAAACCTGGTGGGAGCCCCACAAGTCACCCCATCTTGGATTGCCCTAGGTGTCTAGTTTTAAAAAAATTGCACAGGTTTAGTAGGTTTCCCTAGGTGGCGCCTGAGCTAGAGGCCAAAATCCACAGGTAGGCACTTTGCAAAAAACAGCTCTGTTTTCTTTGGGAAAATGTGATGTGTCCACGTTGTGTTTTGGGGCATTTCCTGTCGCAGGCACTAGGCCTACCCACACAAGTGAGGTATCATTTTTGTAGGGAGACTTGGGGAATGCTGGGTGGAAGGACATTTGTGGCTCCTCTCAGATTACAGAACTTTCTGTCACCAAAATGTGAGGGAAAGGTGTTTTTGTAGCCAAATTTTGAGGGTTGCAAAGGATTCTGGGCAACAAAACCTGGTAGGAGCCCCGCAAGTCATCCCATCTTGGATTCCCCTAGGTGTCTAGTTTTCCAAAATGCACAGGTTTGGTAGGTTTCCGTAGGTGCCGGCTGAGCTAGAGGCCAAAATCCACAGGTAGGCACTTTGCAAAAAACAGCTCTGTTTTCTTTGGGAAAATGTAATGTGTCCACGTTGTGTTTTGTGGTATTTCCTATCACAGGCACTATGCCTACCCACACAAGTGAGGTATCATTTTTATCGAGAGACTTTGGGGAATTCTGGCTGGAAGGAAATTTGTGGCTCCTACCAGATTCCAGAACTTTCTGTCACCAAAATGTGAGGAGAAAGTGTTTCTTTAGCCAAATGTTGAGGATTGCAAAGGATTCTGGGTAACAAAAACTGGTGGGAGCCCCACAAATCACCCCATCTAGGATTGCCCTAGGTGTCTAGTTTTAAAAAAATTGCACAGGTTTAGTAGGTTTCCCTAGGTGCCGGCTCAGCTAGAGGCCAAAATCCACAGGTAGGCACTTTGCAAAAAACAGCTCTGTTGTCTTTGGGTAAATGTGATGTGTCCACGTTGTGTTTTGGGGCATTTCCTGTCACGGGCACTAGGCCTACCCACACAAGTGAGGTATCATTTTTATCGGGAGTCTTGGGGGAACGCTGGGTGGAAGGAAATTTGTGGCTCCTCTCAGATTCCAGAACTTTGTGTCACCAAAATGTGAGGGAAAAATGTTTTTGTAGCCAAATTTTGAGGTTTGCCAAGGATTCTGGGTAACAAAACCTGGTGGGAGCCCCACAAGTCACCCCATCTTGGATTCCCCCAGGTGTCTAGTTTTCAAAAATGCACAGGTTTGGTAGGTTTCCATAGGTGCCGCCTGAGCAATAGGCCAAAATCCACAGCTAGGCACATTGCAAAAAACAGCTATGTTTTCTTTGGGAAAATGTGATGTGTCCACGTTGTGTTTTGGGGCATTTCCTGTCGCAGACACTAGGCCTACCCACACAAGTGAGGTCTCATTATTATCGGGAGACTTGGGGGGAACGCTGAGTGGAAGGAAATTTGTGGCTCCTCTCAGATTCCAGAACTTTCTGTCCCCAAAATGTAAGGAAAAAAGTGTTTTTTTAGCCAGATTTTGAGGTTTGCCAAGGATTCTGGGTAACAAAACCTGGTGGGAGCCCCACAAGTCACCCCATCTTGGATTCCCCCAGGTGTCTAGTTTTCAAAAATGCACAGGTTTGGTAGGTTTCCCTAGGTGCAGGCTGAGCAAGAGGCCAAAATCCACAGGTAGGCACTTTGCAAAAAAGACCTCTGTTTTCTTTGGGAAAATGTGATGTGTCCACGTTGTGTTTTGGGGCATTTCCTGTCGCAGGCACTAGGCCTACCCACACAAGTGAGGTCTCATTTTTGTAGGGAGACTTGGGGAATGCTGGGTGGAAGGACATTTGTGGCTCCTCTCAGATTACAGAACTTTCTGTCACCAAAATGTGAGGGAAAGGTGTTTTTGTAGCCAAATTTTGAGGGTTGCAAAGGATTCTGGGTAACAAAACCTGGTAGGAGCCCCGCAAGTCATCCCATCTTGGATTCCTCTAGGTGTCTAGTTTTCCAAAATGCACAGGTTTGGAAGGTTTTCGTAGGTGCCGGCTGAGCTAGAGGCCAAAATCCACAGGTAGGCACTTTGCAAAAAACAGCTCTGTTTTCTTTGGGAAAATGTAATGTGTCCACGTTGTGTTTTGGGGCATTTCCTATCACAGGCACTATGCCTACCCACACAAGTGAGGTATCATTTTTATCGAGAGACTTTGGGGAATTCTGGCTGGAAGGAAATTTGTGGCTCCTCTCAGATTCCAGAACTTTCTGTCACCAAAATGTGAGGAAAAAAGTGTTTTTGTAGGCAAATTTTGAGGTTTGCCAAGGATTCTGGGTAACAAAACCTGGTGGGAGCCCCACAAGTCACCCCATCTTGGATTGCCCTAGGTGTCTAGTTTTAAAAAAATTGCACAGGTTTAGTAGGTTTCCCTAGGTGGCGCCTGAGCTAGAGGCCAAAATCCACAGGTAGGCACTTTGCAAAAAACAGCTCTGTTTTCTTTGGGAAAATGTGATGTGTCCACGTTGTGTTTTGGGGCATTTCCTGTCGCAGGCACTAGGCCTACCCACACAAGTGAGGTATCATTTTTGTAGGGAGACTTGGGGAATGCTGGGTGGAAGGACATTTGTGGCTCCTCTCAGATTACAGAACTTTCTGTCACCAAAATGTGAGGGAAAGGTGTTTTTGTAGCCAAATTTTGAGGGTTGCAAAGGATTCTGGGCAACAAAACCTGGTAGGAGCCCCGCAAGTCATCCCATCTTGGATTCCCCTAGGTGTCTAGTTTTCCAAAATGCACAGGTTTGGTAGGTTTCCGTAGGTGCCGGCTGAGCTAGAGGCCAAAATCCACAGGTAGGCACTTTGCAAAAAACAGCTCTGTTTTCTTTGGGAAAATGTAATGTGTCCACGTTGTGTTTTGTGGTATTTCCTATCACAGGCACTATGCCTACCCACACAAGTGAGGTATCATTTTTATCGAGAGACTTTGGGGAATTCTGGCTGGAAGGAAATTTGTGGCTCCTACCAGATTCCAGAACTTTCTGTCACCAAAATGTGAGGAGAAAGTGTTTCTTTAGCCAAATGTTGAGGATTGCAAAGGATTCTGGGTAACAAAAACTGGTGGGAGCCCCACAAATCACCCCATCTAGGATTGCCCTAGGTGTCTAGTTTTAAAAAAATTGCACAGGTTTAGTAGGTTTCCCTAGGTGCCGGCTCAGCTAGAGGCCAAAATCCACAGGTAGGCACTTTGCAAAAAACAGCTCTGTTGTCTTTGGGTAAATGTGATGTGTCCACGTTGTGTTTTGGGGCATTTCCTGTCACGGGCACTAGGCCTACCCACACAAGTGAGGTATCATTTTTATCGGGAGTCTTGGGGGAACGCTGGGTGGAAGGAAATTTGTGGCTCCTCTCAGATTCCAGAACTTTGTGTCACCAAAATGTGAGGGAAAAATGTTTTTGTAGCCAAATTTTGAGGTTTGCCAAGGATTCTGGGTAACAAAACCTGGTGGGAGCCCCACAAGTCACCCCATCTTGGATTCCCCCAGGTGTCTAGTTTTCAAAAATGCACAGGTTTGGTAGGTTTCCATAGGTGCCGCCTGAGCAATAGGCCAAAATCCACAGCTAGGCACATTGCAAAAAACAGCTATGTTTTCTTTGGGAAAATGTGATGTGTCCACGTTGTGTTTTGGGGCATTTCCTGTCGCAGACACTAGGCCTACCCACACAAGTGAGGTCTCATTATTATCGGGAGACTTGGGGGGAACGCTGAGTGGAAGGAAATTTGTGGCTCCTCTCAGATTCCAGAACTTTCTGTCCCCAAAATGTAAGGAAAAAAGTGTTTTTTTAGCCAGATTTTGAGGTTTGCCAAGGATTCTGGGTAACAAAACCTGGTGGGAGCCCCACAAGTCACCCCATCTTGGATTCCCCCAGGTGTCTAGTTTTCAAAAATGCACAGGTTTGGTAGGTTTCCCTAGGTGCAGGCTGAGCAAGAGGCCAAAATCCACAGGTAGGCACTTTGCAAAAAAGACCTCTGTTTTCTTTGGGAAAATGTGATGTGTCCACGTTGTGTTTTGGGGCATTTCCTGTCGCAGGCACTAGGCCTACCCACACAAGTGAGGTCTCATTTTTGTAGGGAGACTTGGGGAATGCTGGGTGGAAGGACATTTGTGGCTCCTCTCAGATTACAGAACTTTCTGTCACCAAAATGTGAGGGAAAGGTGTTTTTGTAGCCAAATTTTGAGGGTTGCAAAGGATTCTGGGTAACAAAACCTGGTAGGAGCCCCGCAAGTCATCCCATCTTGGATTCCTCTAGGTGTCTAGTTTTCCAAAATGCACAGGTTTGGAAGGTTTTCGTAGGTGCCGGCTGAGCTAGAGGCCAAAATCCACAGGTAGGCACTTTGCAAAAAACAGCTCTGTTTTCTTTGGGAAAATGTAATGTGTCCACGTTGTGTTTTGGGGCATTTCCTATCACAGGCACTATGCCTACCCACACAAGTGAGGTATCATTTTTATCGAGAGACTTTGGGGAATTCTGGCTGGAAGGAAATTTGTGGCTCCTCTCAGATTCCAGAACTTTCTGTCACCAAAATGTGAGGAAAAAAGTGTTTTTGTAGGCAAATTTTGAGGTTTGCCAAGGATTCTGGGTAACAAAACCTGGTGGGAGCCCCACAAGTCACCCCATCTTGGATTGCCCTAGGTGTCTAGTTTTAAAAAAATTGCACAGGTTTAGTAGGTTTCCCTAGGTGGCGCCTGAGCTAGAGGCCAAAATCCACAGGTAGGCACTTTGCAAAAAACAGCTCTGTTTTCTTTGGGAAAATGTGATGTGTCCACGTTGTGTTTTGGGGCATTTCCTGTCGCAGGCACTAGGCCTACCCACACAAGTGAGGTATCATTTTTGTAGGGAGACTTGGGGAATGCTGGGTGGAAGGACATTTGTGGCTCCTCTCAGATTACAGAACTTTCTGTCACCAAAATGTGAGGGAAAGGTGTTTTTGTAGCCAAATTTTGAGGGTTGCAAAGGATTCTGGGCAACAAAACCTGGTAGGAGCCCCGCAAGTCATCCCATCTTGGATTCCCCTAGGTGTCTAGTTTTCCAAAATGCACAGGTTTGGTAGGTTTCCGTAGGTGCCGGCTGAGCTAGAGGCCAAAATCCACAGGTAGGCACTTTGCAAAAAACAGCTCTGTTTTCTTTGGGAAAATGTAATGTGTCCACGTTGTGTTTTGTGGTATTTCCTATCACAGGCACTATGCCTACCCACACAAGTGAGGTATCATTTTTATCGAGAGACTTTGGGGAATTCTGGCTGGAAGGAAATTTGTGTCTCCTACCAGATTCCAGAACTTTCTGTCACCAAAATTTGAGGAGAAAGTGTTTCTTTAGCCAAATGTTGAGGATTGCAAAGGATTCTGGGTAACAAAAACTGGTGGGAGCCCCACAAATCACCCCATCTAGGATTGCCCTAGGTGTCTAGTTTTAAAAAAATTGCACAGGTTTAGTAGGTTTCCCTAGGTGCCGGCTCAGCTAGAGGCCAAAATCCACAGGTAGGCACTTTGCAAAAAACAGCTCTGTTGTCTTTGGGTAAATGTGATGTGTCCACGTTGTGTTTTGGGGCATTTCCTGTCACGGGCACTAGGCCTACCCACACAAGTGAGGTATCATTTTTATCGGGAGTCTTGGGGGAACGCTGGGTGGAAGGAAATTTGTGGCTCCTCTCAGATTCCAGAACTTTGTGTCACCAAAATGTGAGGGAAAAATGTTTTTGTAGCCAAATTTTGAGGTTTGCCAAGGATTCTGGGTAACAAAACCTGGTGGGAGCCCCACAAGTCACCCCATCTTGGATTCCCCCAGGTGTCTAGTTTTCAAAAATGCACAGGTTTGGTAGGTTTCCATAGGTGCCGCCTGAGCAATAGGCCAAAATCCACAGCTAGGCACATTGCAAAAAACAGCTATGTTTTCTTTGGGAAAATGTGATGTGTCCACGTTGTGTTTTGGGGCATTTCCTGTCGCAGACACTAGGCCTACCCACACAAGTGAGGTCTCATTATTATCGGGAGACTTGGGGGGAACGCTGAGTGGAAGGAAATTTGTGGCTCCTCTCAGATTCCAGAACTTTCTGTCCCCAAAATGTAAGGAAAAAAGTGTTTTTTTAGCCAGATTTTGAGGTTTGCCAAGGATTCTGGGTAACAAAACCTGGTGGGAGCCCCACAAGTCACCCCATCTTGGATTCCCCCAGGTGTCTAGTTTTCAAAAATGCACAGGTTTGGTAGGTTTCCCTAGGTGCAGGCTGAGCAAGAGGCCAAAATCCACAGGTAGGCACTTTGCAAAAAAGACCTCTGTTTTCTTTGGGAAAATGTGATGTGTCCACGTTGTGTTTTGGGGCATTTCCTGTCGCAGGCACTAGGCCTACCCACACAAGTGAGGTCTCATTTTTGTAGGGAGACTTGGGGAATGCTGGGTGGAAGGACATTTGTGGCTCCTCTCAGATTACAGAACTTTCTGTCACCAAAATGTGAGGGAAAGGTGTTTTTGTAGCCAAATTTTGAGGGTTGCAAAGGATTCTGGGTAACAAAACCTGGTAGGAGCCCCGCAAGTCATCCCATCTTGGATTCCTCTAGGTGTCTAGTTTTCCAAAATGCACAGGTTTGGAAGGTTTCCGTAGGTGCCGGCTGAGCTAGAGGCCAAAATCCACAGGTAGGCACTTTGCAAAAAACAGCTCTGTTTTCTTTGGGAAAATGTAATGTGTCCACGTTGTGTTTTGGGGCATTTCCTATCACAGGCACTATGCCTACCCACACAAGTGAGGTATCATTTTTATCGAGAGACTTTGGGGAATTCTGGCTGGAAGGAAATTTGTGGCTCCTCTCAGATTCCAGAACTTTCTGTCACCAAAATGTGAGGAAAAAAGTGTTTTTGTAGGCAAATTTTGAGGTTTGCCAAGGATTCTGGGTAACAAAACCTGGTGGGAGCCCCACAAGTCACCCCATCTTGGATTGCCCTAGGTGTCTAGTTTTAAAAAAATTGCACAGGTTTAGTAGGTTTCCCTAGGTGGCGCCTGAGCTAGAGGCCAAAATCCACAGGTAGGCACTTTGCAAAAAACAGCTCTGTTTTCTTTGGGAAAATGTGATGTGTCCACGTTGTGTTTTGGGGCATTTCCTGTCGCAGGCACTAGGCCTACCCACACAAGTGAGGTATCATTTTTGTAGGGAGACTTGGGGAATGCTGGGTGGAAGGACATTTGTGGCTCCTCTCAGATTACAGAACTTTCTGTCACCAAAAATGTGAGGGAAAGGTGTTTTTGTAGCCAAATTTTGAGGTTGCAAAGGATTCTGGGCAACAAAACCTGGTAGGAGCCCCGCAAGTCATCCATCTTGGATTCCCCTAGGTGTCTAGTTTTCCAAAAATGCACAGGTTTGGTAGGTTTCCGTAGGTGCCGGGCTGAGCTAGAGGCCAAAATCCACAGGTAGGCACTTTGCAAAAACAGCTCTGTTTTCTTTGGGAAAATGTAATGTGTCCCACGTTGTGTTTTGTGGTATTTCCTATCACAGGCACTATGCCTACCCACACAAGTGAGGTATCATTTTTATCGAGAGACTTTGGGGAATTCTGGCTGGAAGGAAATTTGTGGCTCCTACCAGATTCCAGAACTTTCTGTCACCAAAATGTGAGGAGAAAGTGTTTCTTTAGCCAAATGTTGAGGATTGCAAAGGATTCTGGGTAACAAAAACTGGTGGGAGCCCCACAAATCACCCCATCTAGGATTGCCCTAGGTGTCTAGTTTTAAAAAAATTGCACAGGTTTAGTAGGTTTCCCTAGGTGCCGGCTCAGCTAGAGGCCAAAATCCACAGGTAGGCACTTTGCAAAAAACAGCTCTGTTGTCTTTGGGTAAATGTGATGTGTCCACGTTGTGTTTTGGGGCATTTCCTGTCACGGGCACTAGGCCTACCCACACAAGTGAGGTATCATTTTTATCGGGAGTCTTGGGGAACGCTGGGTGGAAGGAAATTTGTGGCTCCTCTCAGATTCCAGAACTTTGTGTCACCAAAATGTGAGGGAAAAATGTTTTTGTAGCCAAATTTTGAGGTTTGCCAAGGATTCTGGGTAACAAAACCTGGTGGGAGCCCCACAAGTCACCCCATCTTGGATTCCCCCAGGTGTCTAGTTTTCAAAATGCACAGGTTTGGTAGGTTTCCATAGGTGCCGCCTGAGCAATAGGCCAAAATCCACAGCTAGGCACATTGCAAAAAACAGCTATGTTTTCTTTGGGAAAATGTGATGTGTCCACGTTGTGTTTTGGGGCATTTCCTGTCGCAGACACTAGGCCTACCCACACAAGTGAGGTCTCATTATTATCGGGAGACTTGGGGGGAACGCTGAGTGGAAGGAAATTTGTGGCTCCTCTCAGATTCCAGAACTTTCTGTCCCCAAAATGTAAGGAAAAAAGTGTTTTTTTAGCCAGATTTTGAGGTTTGCCAAGGATTCTGGGTAACAAAACCTGGTGGGAGCCCCACAAGTCACCCCATCTTGGATTCCCCCAGGTGTCTAGTTTTCAAAAATGCACAGGTTTGGTAGGTTTCCCTAGGTGCAGGCTGAGCAAGAGGCCAAAATCCACAGGTAGGCACTTTGCAAAAAAGACCTCTGTTTTCTTTGGGAAAATGTGATGTGTCCACGTTGTGTTTTGGGGCATTTCCTGTCGCAGGCACTAGGCCTACCCACACAAGTGAGGTCTCATTTTTGTAGGGAGACTGGGGAATGCTGGGTGGAAGGACATTTGTGGCTCCTCTCAGATTACAGAACTTTCTGTCACCAAAATGTGAGGGAAAGGTGTTTTTGTAGCCAAATTTTGAGGGTTGCAAAGGATTCTGGGTAACAAAACCTGGTAGGAGCCCCGCAAGTCATCCCATCTTGGATTCCTCTAGGTGTCTAGTTTCCAAAATGCACAGGTTTGGAAGGTTTTCGTAGGTGCCGGCTGAGCTAGAGGCCAAAATCCACAGGTAGGCACTTTGCAAAAAACAGCTCTGTTTTCTTTGGGAAAATGTAATGTGTCCACGTTGTGTTTTGGGGCATTTCCTATCACAGGCACTATGCCTACCCACACAAGTGAGGTATCATTTTTATCGAGAGACTTTGGGGAATTCTGGCTGGAAGGAAATTGTGGCTCCTCTCAGATTCCAGAACTTTCTGTCACCAAAATGTGAGGAAAAAAGTGTTTTTGTAGGCAAATTTTGAGGTTTGCCAAGGATTCTGGGTAACAAAACCTGGTGGGAGCCCCACAAGTCACCCCATCTTGGATTGCCCTAGGTGTCTAGTTTTAAAAAAATTGCACAGGTTTAGTAGGTTTCCCTAGGTGGCGCCTGAGCTAGAGGCCAAAATCCACAGGTAGGCACTTTGCAAAAAACAGCTCTGTTTTCTTTGGGAAAATGTGATGTGTCCACGTTGTGTTTTGGGGCATTTCCTGTCGCAGGCACTAGGCCTACCCACACAAGTGAGGTATCATTTTTGTAGGGAGACTTGGGGAATGCTGGGTGGAAGGACATTTGTGGCTCCTCTCAGATTACAGAACTTTCTGTCACCAAAATGTGAGGGAAAGGTGTTTTTGTAGCCAAATTTTGAGGGTTGCAAAGGATTCTGGGCAACAAAACCTGGTAGGAGCCCCGCAAGTCATCCCATCTTGGATTCCCCTAGGTGTCTAGTTTTCCAAAATGCACAGGTTGGTAGGTTTCCGTAGGTGCCGGCTGAGCTAGAGGCCAAAATCCACAGGTAGGCACTTTGCAAAAAACAGCTCTGTTTTCTTTGGGAAAATGTAATGTGTCCACGTTGTGTTTTGTGGTATTTCCTATCACAGGCACTATGCCTACCCACACAAGTGAGGTATCATTTTTATCGAGAGACTTGGGGAATTCTGGCTGGAAGGAAATTTGTGGCTCCTACCAGATTCCAGAACTTTCTGTCACCAAAATGTGAGGAGAAAGTGTTTCTTTAGCCAAATGTTGAGGATTGCAAAGGATTCTGGGTAACAAAAACTGGTGGGAGCCCCACAAATCACCCCATCTAGGATTGCCCTAGGTGTCTAGTTTTAAAAAAATTGCACAGGTTTAGTAGGTTTCCCTAGGTGCCGGCTCAGCTAGAGGCCAAAATCCACAGGTAGGCACTTTGCAAAAAACAGCTCTGTTGTCTTTGGGTAAATGTGATGTGTCCACGTTGTGTTTTGGGGCATTTCCTGTCACGGGCACTAGGCCTACCCACACAAGTGAGGTATCATTTTTATCGGGAGTCTTGGGGGAACGCTGGGTGGAAGGAAATTTGTGGCTCCTCTCAGATTCCAGAACTTTGTGTCACCAAAATGTGAGGGAAAAATGTTTTTGTAGCCAAATTTTGAGGTTTGCCAAGGATTCTGGGTAACAAAACCTGGTGGGAGCCCCACAAGTCACCCCATCTTGGATTCCCCCAGGTGTCTAGTTTTCAAAAATGCACAGGTTTGGTAGGTTTCCATAGGTGCCGCCTGAGCAATAGGCCAAAATCCACAGCTAGGCACATTGCAAAAAACAGCTATGTTTTCTTTGGGAAAATGTGATGTGTCCACGTTGTGTTTTGGGGCATTTCCTGTCGCAGACACTAGGCCTACCCACACAAGTGAGGTCTCATTATTATCGGGAGACTTGGGGGGAACGCTGAGTGGAAGGAAATTTGTGGCTCCTCTCAGATTCCAGAACTTTCTGTCCCAAAATGTAAGGAAAAAAGTGTTTTTTTAGCCAGATTTTGAGGTTTGCCAAGGATTCTGGGTAACAAAACCTGGTGGGAGCCCCACAAGTCACCCCATCTTGGATCCCCCAGGTGTCTAGTTTTCAAAAATGCACAGGTTTGGTAGGTTTCCCTAGGTGCAGGCTGAGCAAGAGGCCAAAATCCACAGGTAGGCACTTTGCAAAAAAGACCTCTGTTTTCTTTGGGAAAATGTGATGTGTCCACGTTGTGTTTTGGGGCATTTCCTGTCGCAGGCACTAGGCCTACCCACACAAGTGAGGTCTCATTTTGTAGGGAGACTTGGGGAATGCTGGGTGGAAGGACATTTGTGGCTCCTCTCAGATTACAGAACTTTCTGTCACCAAAATGTGAGGGAAAGGTGTTTTTGTAGCCAAATTTTGAGGGTTGCAAAGGATTCTGGGTAACAAAACCTGGTAGGAGCCCCGCAAGTCATCCCATCTTGGATTCCTCTAGGTGTCTAGTTTTCCAAAATGCACAGGTTTGGAAGGTTTTCGTAGGTGCCGGCTGAGCTAGAGGCCAAAATCCACAGGTAGGCACTTTGCAAAAAACAGCTCTGTTTTCTTTGGGAAAATGTAATGTGTCCACGTTGTGTTTTGGGGCATTTCCTATCACAGGCACTATGCCTACCCACACAAGTGAGGTATCATTTTTATCGAGAGACTTTGGGGAATTCTGGCTGGAAGGAAATTTGTGGCTCCTCTCAGATTCAGAACTTTCTGTCACCAAAATGTGAGGAAAAAAGTGTTTTTGTAGGCAAATTTTGAGGTTTGCCAAGGATTCTGGGTAACAAAACCTGGTGGGAGCCCCACAAGTCACCCCATCTTGGATTGCCCTAGGTGTCTAGTTTTAAAAAAATTGCACAGGTTTAGTAGGTTTCCCTAGGTGGCGCCTGAGCTAGAGGCCAAAATCCACAGGTAGGCACTTTGCAAAAACAGCTCTGTTTTCTTTGGGAAAATGTGATGTGTCCACGTTGTGTTTTGGGGCATTTCCTGTCGCAGGCACTAGGCCTACCCACACAAGTGAGGTATCATTTTTGTAGGGAGACTTGGGGAATGCTGGGTGGAAGGACATTTGTGGCTCCTCTCAGATTACAGAACTTTCTGTCACCAAAATGTGAGGGAAAGGTGTTTTTGTAGCCAAATTTTGAGGGTTGCAAAGGATTCTGGGCAA